>NC_090759.1:48411996-48566996 GCF_036898095.1 Palaemon carinicauda
TCTATGCAGATCATTAAACTTGTAAAAATAAAATATGGCATTAGACTACTAAAGCCATAACTGACCCAGACAAAACATTACCTCAATACATGTAACACCACACCAAAGTTTCTCAAGTTCCCACAAGCAGTTACAATCACATAATTGAATAATTCAAAAAATACACCTAGTTTTCTCACACACATGAAAGAATGGGTAGGAGATACAAACTGAAAATGCCTTTCCTTAAACCATAAATGACAATATATACAGAAACATTGAAACTAAAACAGATCAGATCATAATGCAAACATTACAGCCCCTAAGATGATACTATGCAGGCATTTGGGGTACATTACAGCATCTATGATTCTATTATTAACCTTGGATGGCTGTAAAAACATAAACCGTAGTCTCTCATCACATGCATTACAAGGAAATAACTGACATTTACATTACTAGTGACTTTGGAATCATCTGCTAAGAAATTCTATTAAACATCAGTCTGTCACCAATGTCTCAAACTAACTGGTATGCAAATTTATGGCCTACCATTCAGCATAATGCTTCTCTTTCTTGAGAAAAATGCAAATTTGATATTTTGGATGTACTAAACTGCACATTAGAACAGCCTATATCATTATTGAATTTGATCATCATATTTCTTAACCTCAAAACAACAATTTTAAGACATGAATAAAATTGGTATTTCTTTAGTTGTAATTCAATATCTAATAATGTGAACACTAGTGCTCATCTCAATTTCAGTTTTTTACAAACATTAAAAGTGTCATCTGATTTAATAAAGTAGATTTCACATAGTACCTCGAAATTTAAGGCATAAATGTGTCAAGACAATGTAAGAGATACTAAAATTATACAAGGATCATACTCTTCCAGCCCTCTCAGAGGTGTTATTTCCACAATAAAATCTTACTGCAAACCTCTCTTTAGTCATAACTGACCTTTAAGCCAAAGACCACAAGTTCATATACTTGATTTGTTAGTGACAAAATTAACCTTGAAATATTCTTGGTCAAATTTTCTTTCACATTTTCATTTATCCCGATATAATTTGTACATGGATAAATGCTCAAACCCAAACAAAAAAAAGGCCACCCCTAGTAAAATGTGTGTGGGATATCTTCATATTTTTTCCTGTATACTTTCCATTATATTACTGTTAGTAAAGAAAACTTAAATATCACATTATGTTAGTTTCAGCATATAAAACTGAAGTACTGTGTATATACTCTCTTCTCCAACATAAACAAAATATAGCTTAATCCTGCATAATTCATCATTGATTTATCACTTATATTCTTCAATAAACATACCCTCATTTTCTAGTTAGCCTTGAGTAAACACCACTGTACCTTCAATGCATTAATGGGCAAGAATTGCTAAAAGCTATTTAACATATTCCATTCCAGTGTTTAAGAAGCCTTAACAATAGTATTCCTTAAATAAATAAAATCACATTGGCATAGTTACAAAATGTCATAATAAGTTTCTATGAAAGAAAAAAAAATTATAAAAAATGTTAATTCTGTAGTGAAATTAAAGTTCCCTTGACAACACCTTGGAATTTAAATTGTCCTTTGGATTATGCACAGTATCCTATATATCAAAAGCAAACTATCCTGTCATCTGCAGAAAAAAAAAAACCAGAATAAACAAAACAAGATACGAATACGTATACCATATATTTCCGAGTATAAAACGAGCCTTAAATCCCAAAATTCACCCCTGAAAATTAGGGTTCATCTTGTACAACTGATATGAAACTCACACCTTGAATTCCAAGTGATGTTATTGGTATGCTAGCCTAGGCCTCAGTACAATAACTAATAATAAAGGTAACCAAACTATAATTACCTTACACATTCTTGGCATAAGTTCATGATAAATAGCCTATTTGAGGAAAAATTCCATATCAACAATGAAATCAACTTTTATCTATGCTAGTCCAACTGAGAAACTGTAAACATAAGAGTTATAGTAGTATTCTCAGCAACCTTTATTCTTATTTTTCTCTAACCTTTTGATAATTTTAATGATTGTTTTAATGATTGTTTTAATGACTGTAGTAACAAAATGTATATTAGCATAATGTTCATTTGTCATCAAAAATCCATCATGATTCAAATTATCCTCACTCTTTCACACCATCTTCTGTGTCATATTAAACAATTCTTGTATAACTTTTGATTTAAATAGCCTCGTACTTTTTTTTCTTTCTTTGCTGGCGGTTCCATAATTGATGTGGATACAAGTTGATAAGAAATTAAACCAACTTAGAACTGGAGTTAGGGAAATATTTTGGAAGTGGAATGTACAATTACCATTTGTAACAGTTTAGAACAATCATAAGACCATAGAATTATTGTAAATTATCATGCTGTCATTAGTGGTAGTTTGTTTTTATTGTCCAAACGTAAACAAAATGGTTAGTAAAATACTTAATTCCTTCATTTTTACTAAAAGATCTTAGTATCATTAGTTATCACTTGGATGTGTTTAAGCATTTGTTTCTTTGTTATAACTGGCAATGAAACACAAACAAAACAATGGTTTCCATCTTAGGCAGCATGTTTAGGCAAAACTTGAAAATAGAATTGTCTTTATTTCATTTACTGTATTTTGAATATTCAAGGATAAAGTAACTAGAATATTTTCTGGGCTCAACCTGTGTCGCTCCGTGAAATGCTCCTTAAAGCACCATTTCAGCCCGTTTGCCTAGCTTGAATCCTAGGAAAGGACGAAAAAGCCATGCTCTCGGAACATGAAAATAAACGCCTGTAAGATCTATAGAGGTGGTGACGGCTCCACGGGGACAAAAGGTCCTCACCTGTGAGACGGTCATCATATGGAACTGGTCGCATTGAATATATGTATTCAAATAGGACAGATCTAGGTTACTCTTCGTTTGTCCGAGTTTTTCTTGGGCACTCTGAACAAACGTGCTTGAAATTTTTAAGCATATTACCTCTTTTATTACTTCCTTCAGAAGATCTCCTGTGTAAAGTGTTAAGTCTGCTGTTGGAATCTGATAAAAACTGGTTGGTGGAGGGGGCTTTTTTCATCCATCTCCACCCCAGAACTTTCATTACGACGTTGTATGCCAATTGCTGAACGCCCAACGGCTCCGAAAGAGGTACAGCCTTCCTCCTCCTTGGGGAGTCTCCTATGCAGGAAGGCTCCCCTAGCTCTATTACCTCTCGCATGCGTATTATATCCGTGAAACACTCCCTGTGTTTTGAAGGAAGGATGATACGCCGGAGACGCAATAAACGGAGTACTGTAGAGGCTATAGGTTGTTGAGGTGGTTGGCTTACCCACACATATTGATTTTGTGGTTGGGTTCTTGAGGTGGAAGGCTGGCTCACCTGGGATACTGGCATTGCCTGTAGCACATCCTGAGCCTGTGGCCTTTGGAAGGACTGAAACTTCCTTGGTCATCTCCTGCCTCGTGATTGCGGTCCGGTGGGCTCGAATTTCCTTTTGGAATTAGACCCCACCGGACTCTGAGGTTTTGGTCGACTCCAGCTGCTTCTCCAAGGGCGCTTTGTACCACGTCCTCTGGGAAGAAGTCCGCTCCCAAGATCTAGGCCTTAAGTAACCTGTTAGGCTCATGCGTAAAGGAGTCCTCAAGTAAGACGAGCTTCCGGCAAGGGCGACAGACCACTTCAAAGTCATATGTATCACACTGTAGTGCATGAGGCAAAGACTTTGTCAGGATCTTAAAAAAGTGGCTCCTCTCGTAGACTAAAGTCATCTCCGTCATCGTGGCTGAGTTGATAGATCTACCCAGCTTGGTTCTTGCACCGTATTATATCTTAACCAGAGTGTCTGGAAGTCAGGGAGGCATTCACTAAACTGTGTGGTGGCACAGTCCTAGTACAGTACAATGACCCTGCCGCGAAAATAGCTGATGCATCGATCCAGCATTCTTGGCCTCCTGGGAACAACAGGGAAGTTAGTTCCGTCTTCCGTAGTCGGGGCGTGGGCTTGCCTTCCATATCCTTCTGTAAGTTAAGGCCTACTACCTTGGTGGTACATGGTGTCGGGGTTTGCCCGTCCACCTCAAACATAGTGTATGTATTCTTATGAGGGATTAACTTGGTATTGACACAGTCCCACTCATTTAAAGTCCGGACTCAGTCGGACCGATCTTGCTCGGAACTCATATCAAGGGAAGATGAATTGTAAATCTGGCGGATATCATTCAAAATCTTCTACCGTATGGGGACCACCTCCTGCTATTGTCAACATGCCCCCTGAGAATGGGGCATGAAGAGCCAAGCACCACGGGCCATTCTAAACGATCACCGGGAGCTTTTGACACGTCCGGAACCACAAACTACCGTTGTTGTGGTAGTCCGGACCGCAAGGATTTTCTATCATATTTTCCTGATTTTGCAATCCCTGGCCCAAACCATCCATAGACAGCAGACGATCGGCAATTGGACCAAACTGGGACTGGACTACACTATGCAACCTCTCCATGAGCTGGCTCGAGAAGGCCACCGGACCGAAATCAAGTTCCGGCGTCTGCCCCTTTGAGCTTCTTGCTCTTGACCCCTGGTGTGGAGGATTAAACCCTGCCGAGTCCGTCAGTAGCTTGGAAGCCGATGATGGTCTGGTTGGGAGTGGTTTGGGTAGCCTAAAAGGCTTGCCCTCTTCGGGTAGGGCCGACCTCATACGTTTTACCTTAGAGGCCACTGAGCATGGCAACCGGCATGAGATCGGCAGACCTCATGCCCACACGACTGCTGCAGCACAGCAGTGCGTGTTGTCTCCTGACAGCGTACCACCTGTAAGTCAATTTGATACATGGGTATCATACTTAATTTCGCCGGAAAAAACGGTGACAAATATAGTTAAGTTAAATCCACTGTGGTTAGCTCAGCAGATTCATAGTCTTTCTTACCATTTTACAATAGAACCCTAATATTCTGTTTTCCTTCTTCCACCATCTCCTGTCAACCAAAGTATTGCCACGCAAAGGTTTGAAACCGGTAGAAATGGCGGCTGAATTAATCTTGGACCAGTCCGCCCTCTCCAGAGAGAAAAATTCCACTATGAAACTTCTCTCAACCTTCCATATCCCTACCGGAGTAGATGTATTTATAGATGAATAAAGGTTGGGACAAGGAGATACAAGGAAACTAGAATTAGAGACACCAATACTGTTGCAGGAATACTTGGTTGGAAGTATGAATTCCCACTGATGTAAATCCGGCCCGTAACAATATAAACTCAAGAGCTACAAATCTCCGTCTGTAACTCTCTCCGGACCAATCATACCGCAAATATCCTGTATTATAAGAAATTAACCTACGGGATCAGAACAGTATAAAAAATTTTATCTGAATTCGATCAAAGAAACATAGTAACTATCTCATGGATACGATTTCAAATCATCCCGGCCCTCACGGGGCGGAAAAATATCGAAGATGGAATTTCGGGAATAGAGGGATTCGCGGTACGTAGCAAGGTTCACACTCAGTCCGGCTCGACTGGTGGCCATCAAGGAGAGAGCGCTATTTGCATCGACTCACAGATCGTGAGAGCTATCTCTCTCTCTCTCGGCTGTCTCCCTTCACTCCTTAGTGTATAACTCAAGCCTACTTCCTGAGGTTAGGGTGCGGCGAGTAAGAATTCCACCGAGTAAAACAATTTGGTATATGAATATAAAATTAACTTGTGCCGGGAACCCCAGCAGAGATCAAACATGATAAAAGTATAAATATATAAAATAAACTAAAGAAATCAAATTCCACCAAGACACCCAGCAGAAAAAAGCGTGCTTAAACTAAAGGAAATAATACGAAATAGCATTAAAAAAACATGTTACGCCTCTGTCATGAAAAAATAGTTTTAATTATGAGTTCTCAGCACAGGGGATACCCACCGGGGTGGGGAGCGTAAGCAAGAAGTGACAAGCAGACTAGAAACAACCATCGAAGTCCATAGACTCCAGAATGCATGAAATTAAATGAATTAAGCCTAATGACAGGAAGGTCGAAAATAGATACCATTGTGGCGCCGGAAAACATGCGTAAATCCGGTGCAAAAACCCAATGCTACATAAGCAATGTAGCGCCAGAAGAAATGCGTCGCTAAAAACAAATGCTATGTAGAAACTCTAACAAACTATAATCTCCGTCGCAGCCCCTCTCCCTCACGAACCAACCATCCATAAAATTACGTAAACAAATATAGGATAAAGTAAGGTATCAGAACAGAGTAGGATGTCTGAATCCGATCAAAGAAACATAACTACCATTGGTAGCTACGATTCACAAAATATTGCGGCCCTCCGGGACGGGAGGAATTAATAACACGGATGGATAACCTGAGACATAAACTATAATCTCCGTCACAGCCCCTCTCTCTCTCGAACCAACCATCCATAACATTACGTAACAAATATAGGATAAGGTAAGGTATCAGAACAGAGTAGGTTGTCTGAATCCGATCAAAGAAACATAACTACCATTAGTAGATACGATTCACAAAATATCGTGGCCCTCCGGGACGGGAGGTATAATAACACGGATGGATAACTTGAGAGAGGGGAGGGGGGGGGGGGGGGGGGGGGCGCTAGACGAGGCGCATGATACGCTACCCGCGATGACGCACTGAGCGAAAGAGCCAGCCCCCACCCTGGGTGACTTCCCATTCTCTAAAAGCACGTGACCTAAGCCTACCCCCCCTATGTAGGGAGTGGCGAAAGGCGTAAAGGGGGAGAGGACACCCAGGGAGAGGAGACTGGCTCGAAATCAGGTGATGCGAAGCACGCAAACAAAAACAAGATATAATGGCAGACGTTACAAAATGATAAACAATAAAATACTGTACAATGAAATTCAATTAAATACGCTAAATCGGCATATTGAGTAAAATGGGGGAAAAAAAAGAAACACGGCGTAAAAGGAATAATAGCAAAACCTTCCAAATTCGGGTAGTTGCCGACTTGGAGAGGAAACTATACCATTTTAAACAAAAACTAGTACTCCAAAATCGGGTAAAATACCGATCTCGACAGGCAGGAATAAAATTAATAAAATCGCGTTCCGATTCCCCGTTAAAACTAAAAAAACCATGAATTCACGCATGAAAGGCTACCGACAGAAGCCGCTAACTAACACTGCCCAAATAGCCTAAATAAAAGATAAAATCATGCCAAAACACTGAATTAGATGTCCTTAACACAAAAATAAGACTACAATTAGTGGAACTAATAGAGTGTCTTACAAAACAAAGAGATCCCGAGGAAGCGACACCAGAAGACCGCATACACACCCGTAGGGAGCGTCAACCAAGCGGCTGAGATAAAACCCAAAAAAGTTATTGAATGAACGTGCGTCGCTACCTAGAAATCCCAAACAGACAAATATAATACTCAATTTGGGAGCATGGATCTCCAAAACGCCTGACATCTTCAAAGCACAAAATAACACAGAGCTACGAAAAACACGTCCGAACGTTCACGGGTGCTAACAAGGAATGATGGGAGAAGGTTAGGTGGTGGTGGTGGTGGTGGTGGTGGTGGTGGTGGTTGGGGGGGGAGGGAGCAGTAGCTGTGGTGGGTGGTGGTGGTGGTGGTGGTGGTGGTGGTGGTTGGGGGGGGAGGGAGCAGTAGCTGTGGTGGGTGGTGGTGGTGGTGGTGGTTGGGGGGGGGGAGGGAGCAGTAGCTGTAGTGAACAACACCTCGTAGTAACCGGGGATTTTGAGGAGGGAGAAGTCTAATTGGAAAGGGATCTCTGGTAGTGGTATCACTCGCCCCAGTTTTAATACCGACACCCTTAAGGGGTGAGCCAGCTAGATATATTCCTAGAATTCCATGCAACTTTTTTCTCTGGTATATTTAGCAGTATTTATACCTTTGAAATGGTGCTTTAAGGAGCATTTCACTGGGCGACACAGGTTCCTCGCCCAGAAATAGATTTTTCCTTTGTCAAAATCCCTTTAATATCATCATTACATGACCAATACCTTAGATATCTGTTGCTGCGAAAGCTATCCTATACACAGGTGTAAAAGCATTCTTTGGTCATTATGATTATTGGTAAAATGTAAACAAAACAATGGTTTATGTTTTTGGTGATGTGTTTAGGAAAAGCAGGCTAGCCTATACACTGATGGCTTAATAATTCACCAATCATCTTATAAAACAGATATGACCTAAATTCATTAAAATTTTCCCAAACTTTCAACCTTGTCTTATGCGCGGAAATATACGGTAAATTAAATCATAAGTCTTGGGTTTGCTCAAGTCCATGAAATGACTGAAAAAATTCAAGTGATGTCTAAAAACAGAATACATCACTTTTCTTATCTGTGAATAACAAAGGAATTAGATTTAATTTTGAAATAGTGCAGAGATATTGGGAAACTATGTTTCAACCTTAATTTTGGAGCATAGACAGTGGTCTGAGTAAACTACTCAATACCTGTAACAGTATATAAATTGAAGACAGCACCCCGCAAAATTATTCTACAATCTGTAACACTTCCAAATGCACTGATGGGCGAAACAGAAGAGACAAACCATAAAGCCTCACAAGGTTACTTTTTTTGGACCCCTATACCCAGCTGATGCTTTGATTTCTAATTTTTCAGTTTCTAAGGAATCTTTAAAAGTAATAATTCACTTAAAAGGTAAATTAACATAATTGCATTTCAATATACTGTACACCTGTGTATATATTTTTTCTCCTACTGGTAAATAATCCAGCTAACAAATAAATTGATCATTCACCAAGGTAACATCCCTTGAAAGAATGAATAACAAAATACAAAGGCAAAAAATTAAGTTTCTAAAAAGATTACTGTAAACATTTAAAGAATTGAATTTCCTTTCCCAATAACTTAAAACATTACATCTTTAAAGAATTATTGTTCAATTTATCATTCACCAAGAACTACAACGAATTCTTCATTTGACTACAAAATTTTCCTCCAGAATATATCAACAATGATTTGAAGAAGTGAGGATGACAAAACTCACACTTCTCTTCTATTTCAATGTTGTTAGCACACAAGTAAGTTGGCAATAATACACATATCCACATCCAGTAATTAAGCCTAAGTGTACTGGCACTACACCCAACAAAGGAACATCCCAATACTGTACAGATAAATGTACTTCACTAGGCCAATTGCTAGCTGCACCTTTGAGTTTTCACAAGAGGAAATATAGTGTTCTCTAAATACTACTCAAATGATAACACTGAGGTGAATTCTGATTACACTGAGCAGCTAGTTGCTAAGCCATCTTATGTTATAGCAACAAAGGTTGTGTAACATTTTTCAAATGCATATCACTAGCAACGACTGATAACTTTACAGAATTTTTGTTCAAAATGTTTTTGTAATTGCATGTAAAATCTTTTCACTGAAGATACTAGTCTACTTTAACTCGTCTCTTAGTCCCTCACTTCGCTACAGTATCCAATAATAGTGTTCCACACTAAAGAAGTGGAAGAAAGCCCAACATTGAGCTTTATAGGAATACTGATTATACGTGATAAATTCATTAACTGTAGACACTATTATAAAACCTGAAAGCATTTTGTGGATGGACTACTTGGTAAGACTAAGTGCACTTGGATTTCTCCAAGGTGCTCATTGGTTACATGAAAACCTGGTTTCCAAATATGATAAGTTGAACAAAGCAGGAGCAAAGTTATACTGTACTGTACAAATAACCATAATGACCCAATCTCAGCACTTTAGAAAATACTTGTGATTGGATTTTCCTTGAATACCATTTAAGTTTTTATGATGGCTATGACCGTGATGCACAACAAAAAAAAGTCAGACTAATTATTCAAATCCTTTCATTATAAACTTTAAAAATCTACAGTTTCAGTCACCTGCTGCCACCAAAATAAGATTTAAAGCTTATTCATGGGTGACATACAGCCTTGCACTGCAAATCCAGTAACAAGTTATCATGACTAGTAAATCTATCAACCTAAGTGTAAAAAGGAGTACCCTATATTTGGCTAGTTCTTAATTTTCAAGATCACTTTCTTCATCAATAGTGACGCTAGGGAAATGTTTCTGGGTCAAAAACTACTACTGTTCTGTATTGAAAATTCCGACCTATACAGTATAACAGATAATTTCCCCACTGAAAGCAGTTACAACTTCTAGTTTGCACCATTACTCGGCTACTCTATAAGACAAACTCACCCATTGTGTTATGGAAGCCAAGTTAACCACTTACCTTTTCTTTTTTAACATATTATGGCTGTTCTACGAGACAAATCAACCAACTGTGTTTTGGAAGCCAAGTTGAACAGTTACCTTTCCATTATCCTAATCATCTTTGGTAAAGTTACCACCTGTGTGCTCAAGTATCACCACTTCTACTCCATGTGTATATGATGTGCATATTCTCCAAAGTTAGTCTTGACAAATACCACCTTTTCACTGACTAGCCAGAAGAACGACATGTGAATCCCACGGATCCACATGGCTCTCACAAGATCAGTTGAGTAAACTTGACACCTCCCAAATCTTCATAACACGGTCTTGGCCTTAAAAAGAAAATATGACATAAATTTAAAAGAACTTGAGAGAAAACAAGAAATAAGAATAAAAATAAGAAATGCTTGAGAATTATCATGTTTTACAAATACAACTTCAAATCAATTAATTTTTCAAAGCTGCAATTAGCCAAAAACAGGTTTCTTCAGACAACAGATAAATTTGAGGAATTTTTGCTAAGGCAACACATTATTAATATAATTCCTACCGAAAACAATTTGTTGGACCTTTCTTAAGGTTGTTATTTTCAATATAACATAATTCTCAAGAAGTTTTAAGCATTTAATTCACAAGTAATAAGGCCACAGAGTTGACTCAAATATATCTAAAATAAATAAATAGAGCACACAAATACCACAAGACAAGTTTGATACATGTACAGTATACATACGTGAAATCAACCAACTGGTTTAGCCCTTCTGTATGAAGAAAACCTGGACTACTGAAGACTAGACATGAACCAGAGTATGAATAAATGGCATCAGGAAATAACCCTTGTAAAGTCTTGAGATCCCACAATAAAATTTCCAAATAATACCATACCCAAGAAAATAACAATACTGTACCCTTAATCAAAGAATTATTGGTCTTCAAAGCTTACACAGAGGAGGCTAATGATGTTAAATTCTTTATAAGCTCCCTACTATCAAAACTATCTTGTAAGACCTCTTCTTCTCTGGACTTTCCCTGAGCTAAAAGTAAGCTTTCCTTTACGCTTTGAACTTTAATCTGATCAGCAATAATGAAACATACTTCCAAAGGGCAGCAGCGAGGCCTCTTTAAATAAAAAAAATTGTCTTCAGCCCAAGACACAAAAGAGAATGAGGATCATGATCACCAAAAACAATTTCTATGAAAACCAACACAGCAGGTGTTAACAATTCTGGGAGAAGACATTTCTTCTAGGAGAAGGACACTCCAAAATTAAACCATTGTCCTCTAGTCTTGGGTAGTGCCATAGCCTCTGTACCATGGTCTTCCACTGTCTTGGGTTAGAGTTCTCTTGCTTGAGGGTACACTCGGGCACACTATTCTATCTTATTTTTTTTCTTCCTCTTGTTTTTTTGAAATGGTGTGTTGGGCAGGCTTAATAGAAGGGCCATGGATGCCTGGTGGTTTATCAAGAGGTTGTCTTTTCCTTTTTCTGATTTTTTCTTCTCAAAACCATCCTTACTGTCCTCCCTTCAGTTGAAGTGGCTATCCTGGAGGGTATTTAGCCTTGCATGGTGTATCGGCTCCTCCATGTTGACCAGTTTTTCCGACTTTTTACTATAATCTATGGATATCATCAATCACTTTTATTATTATTCTGTACATATTGTTTTTGTTTTAATTCTTGTTAATCTAGTTTTTAAGTATGATGTCTCTTTTTTATTTCTATTAATTCTTATGCTGTCTGGAGACATTGAGCGAAATCCGGGACCAGTACGTCCTAGATTTCGTCAATGTCGTCTTCTGTATTGCAATATTCGTGGTCTTCATGCAAATATCCGAGACCTTACAGTTGCATCCAGACAGTATGATATTCTTTTGTGCTCAGAAACTTTGGTTTCTAATATGAGGCACTCCTCTGAGCTCCTTATAAATGGTTTTAAGAAGCCAATAATGCTGAAACGTGATTCCATTCCTAGGGCCAGGGGAATGGCGGTGTATATTAGGACCGAGTACCCTGCTTCTCATAAGTCCTGCTATCAATGTGGATGTCATGAGATTCAGGTAATAAAAGTTTGTGGCAGGCATAACAACTTTTATTTGTGTTCAATCTACCGGAATCCAGACATGGATGATTCTATCTTTGATTGTCTTCTTACCATTATGGCTAAGATACAAGAAGATGATAGAAAGGCTTCTTTTGTCTTTGTTGGTGATTTTAATGCTCACCATAGGGAGTGGTTAAGTTCTATCTCTCCTACCGATCGCCATGGCTTAAGAGCTTTAGACTTTGCCTCAGAATCAGGCTGTGAGCAAATCATAAATGAAGCTACTCACAGGTCTGGTAATTGCTTGGACCTCGTATACACTGACTCCCCTGGCGTTATAACTAGTAAGGTTGGTTCTCCAGTCGGGACTTCTGATCATGCCTTGATTTCATTATTAGTGAAGACTGAGCAGCCTGTCCCTGATATATCATATTCTTGTAAAATTTATATGAAATCCCAAGCAGACTGGAATGGGATTTTGCATGATCTTTTGTGCTTGAATTGGTCACAATTATATAATAGTGTAGATCCTGTTGTCCCTTTGAATGAGAATCTAGTCAACATAATTGATAGGCGTATCCCTTCTCGTGTGCTAAGGTACCGAATGAAGGACAAACCGTGGTTCAATGATGATTGTAGACGTGCTTATTTGGAGAAGCAGGAGGCCTATCACCTTTGGAAGGGTAACAGATCAGATTTGACTTGGAACAACTATACTCAGCTTCGAGCTTTTGCTCAGAGAGTTTATGCCTCAACTGAAAAGGAGTACAATTTAATCATAAAAGAAACCCTCTCTGGTACAACTCAGGAACATAAATGGTGGTCTACCCTTAAATCTGCACTCTTTGGTGTAGATGCAACAGTTCCTCCTTTACTTAAACCAGATGGCTCAGTCACTCACTGTCCAAAGGAAAAGGTAACCCTTTTGGCTGATGTTTTTGACAGTAAACAGAGTAATGAAAAACTTGAACTTCCTCATTCCTGTTTTCCTGAGGCTAAACTAACTAGTTTAGCTTTTCGATCTCGTGAGATTAAAGCTCTGTTGATGGACCTTGATGCTTATGGAGGTGTAGACCCTAATGGTATTTTTCCTTTGTTTTTTATAAAGACAGCAGATTTCTTAGCTCCAAAGTTATCTGTTATTTTACGCAAGTTAGCAAGAAGAGGAGCTTTTAGCACTTGTTGGAGAATTGGTAATGTTACTCCTCTATGTAAATGTGTTTGTGGTAGCTCAAGTCCCACTGATTACCGCCCAATTTCCATAACTCCCATATTATCTAAAGTTTTTGAACGTCTTCTGGCAAAACGTCTTAATAGGTTTGCTGAAGGTAATCATCTATTCCCTAGTTTGCAATTTGGTTTTCGGAAAGGCCTTGGAGCATGTGATGCCCTTCTTACAATCTCCAATGCAGTACAAAAATCCCTTGATTGTGGTCGGGAAGTTCGTATGATTGGCCTTGATTTTAGTGCTGCCTTTGACCGTGTTAATCATGAGGCCCTTGTTTTCAAACTGAAACAGTTGGGAGTGGGTGGGTCGTTTCTTAGCATTATTATTGATTTTTTAAGTAGTAGATCTCAAAGAGTTGTTGTTGATGGGCACCATAGTGAGTATAGGAATGTGATATCCGGTGTTCCACAGGGTAGTGTTCTTGGCCCATTACTTTTCATACTATATACACATGACATGTGGTTTGGCCTAGAAAATAAGCTTGTTGCATATGCAGATGATGCTACTCTCTTTGCATCAATTCCTTCCCCTGAATGTAGATCTGGGGTTGGTGAATCCCTTAATAGAGATTTAGCTAAAATTAGTGCATGGTGCAAATTATGGGGTATGAAGTTGAATCCTAACAAAACTCAAAGTATGATTGTAAGTAGGTCAAGGACGGTGGCTCCTCAACATCCGGATCTCAGTATTGATAATGTTTCTTTAAATTTGTATGACTCTTTCAAAATTTTAGGCGTGATTCTTGACAGCAAATTTACTTTTGAGAAACATATAAGGTCTGTGTCTTCTTCAATTGCACAAAAAAATTGGCTTATTGAGAAAGTCTTTTAAGATATTCGGTGATCAATCTATTCTGAAGAAGTGTTTTAATTCTTTTATTCTACCTTGTTTTGAGTATTGTTCTCCTGTCTGGTCTTCAGCTGCTGATTCTCATCTTAATTTGTTGAACAGAAACTTACGGTCTATTAAATTTCTTATTCCTGATCTGGATATTAATCTCTGGCACCGTCGATCAATTAGTTCATTATGCATGTTGCATAAGATTTTTCATAACTCTGACCATCCTTTACATTCAGATCTCCCGGGACAATTCTATCCTGTTCGTAATACTAGGCAGGCAGTTAATTCTAATAGCCAGGCCTTCTCCATCATAAGACTCAATACTACGCAGTACTCTAGAAGTTTTATTCCAGCTGTTACCAAGTTGTGGAATGATCTTCCTAATCGGGTTGTTGAATCAGTAGAACTTCAAAAGTTCAAAGTTGGAGCAAATGCTTTTTTGTTGACCAGACGGACATGAGTCTTTTTATAGTTTATATATGACATTTTTGTTGTTGACGTTGTTAATAGTTTATATATGATATATCTCTTTTGACATTACTTTTTTAGAATGATTTATTGTTAATTTGTTCTCTTCAGTTATTTATTTCCTTATTTCCTTTCCTCACTGGGCTATTTTTCCCTATTGGAGCCCCTGGGCTTATAGCATCTTGCTTTTCCAATTAGGGTTGTAGCTTGGATAGTAATAATAATAATAATAATAAAATAAAAAAAAAAAAAACAGACAATTGTGAGTGCACTTCTGGTCATATCCAATCTGACTCAGACTGAAGAGTAATACAACAGGCACAGCATGTTATTGTTACTAAGTGCTGGTAAGCCTCATTGCTTTATTAGAGGCTCTAGTATATTTGAAGGGGAAAAAAAACAGAAATAAAATTCCCTAATTTTCAGGGGTAATGTTAACATACCAAGCTTCCGGAGATGAAATAATTATGAACATCAAGAGAGGTTCATAAATATAATAATGAATTTTAAAAGCTATTTGTATTTTCCTAGTTTTACAAACCCAAGTCCTTCAAAACAGAGATATGTCTTCAACTGTACTAGAACAGCCATTTAATCATTAACAAGATAGCTGGTTAACGATAGGTGGCATGAAGGGAAAGCCCTACCACTGCACCTGTCACAGAATGGCTATTTTTGTTCCAAGGTCTAGGACCGACAGTTGTTTCAATTGATCCATGGACCTCCCACGCCCATTTTGTCAACCTACTGCCCAGCTACTGAAGTTGAAGTTTATATAGCATGGCATTCCTAAAGATGCCAAAGTTTGGGTAGGTGCGTGTATTTCCTGTCGACCTTCAAAGATGCATCAACACATGAATTTAGGTGTGGGCATTTTTCATTAATCTCAGTGCTGTTTTGCACATACTCATGTTAACACGGTTGGCCCTACAAAATCACAACACAGTTACCTTTTCACAATCATCAATAGCTCCACTCGTTGGCCTGAAGCCATACCAATGCAAGAGAGAATATCTGCCTTATGTAATGCTGCCTAGCCACACTTTCTGAATGGATAGAAAGATTTGGCATCTCAAAACACATTATATTAATCATTAGGGTATCTTCTAGGCATAACCCTACACTAGATTACCACTTACAACCCTGCATTCAACAGAATGGTAGAACATTTCCCTCGTACCCTCAAAGCAGCTTTGATGTTCCACAGCACCAGCTCCACCTGGTTTCCACAACCTCCCTGGGTCCTTCTTAGAATGAGAACCACTCCCAAGGACACCATGGATGTCCCAGAGGCAGTAATGGTATACAGCATAGCGATCCCTTGGTCGTCCCTGCAGAATTTTCCTTATTCAAAACAGCCTCCGATGATCTCCAGTGCCCATGCTGTCAGACTTACAAGCACCCACAAAGACAGCCCATACCTAAAGACATATACACTGCAACATAATTCTTCACGTGCACCGACTCTTGCAAGCTCCGCTTACAGCCCCATACATTATTATTATTACTTGCTAAGCTACAACCCTAGCTGGAAAAGAAGGATGCTACAAGCCCAGGGGCTCCAACATGGAAAATAGCATGGGCCCATTCCTTGTCAACCATTGTACTCCGAAAGCTTTCCTCCTAAATCTTTGTAGAAAGAAAATTGGATCACCATTGACTGCATAAAACCTTTGTTCTTAGCAAGACAACACTACAACAGTACGACTCTAGGAAAAGTCACCCACTTTCACATACGTGTCTGCTTTATGGGGAACTATGTAATACACATACAACAAGCAACACTTCCAAATAAAGCAGAATGCGCTCTCCGTTTCTTCCATGCAGCGTGCTTAGTAATTTCCATCGAACAAAAATCAACTCTACCCGATAAAAGCCATTGAATGTAATGCACACTTGTTTCAACTATTTTTGCTACTGTTATTATATTGTCAATTTCTATGCAGATGTCAACCTTATTGACAAAGGCCCTTGAATGGTCTCATGCAATTGTTACCCTTCTGTAATCTGAACATAAATATCTCTGATGTATGCTAAATAAATCTAGTTAAGTCATTCAGGAGTTCATCATTGATTCATACCTCCTTCAGGCATGTCAAATTACCATTAGAACCATTACCAGAGTTACCGGATAATACACCAAAACATTGGCCTTTACAGGAAGAATGAACATTTCACTAGCTTGAACACAACTTCTAGAACACTACCTTCTACTGCCATCTAAATTCACTAGCCTAGCATTATTTGGATTATTCCTTTGTTAGATATGAATAAACTTCCTAATTCATTAACTTTAATTTGTAAGCTACTTTTCTTTAATTTTTCCTTATTGCTTTTATTAATTTGGATCTATAATATGATTGTTTGTTTTAATAACTGATACTTATTTATCAAGTGCTATCTGGGAGCTTGCGTATTTGACTTAAAGTAAACAATAAAGGAGAACTTGGCCAAGGCACATTTTGTTTGGATCCTGGTCATTTTCTTTTCCTTTTTGAAAGTCTTCTGTCTTTGTTCACTCCCATTGTTGTTGTCTGAGTGGAGCAAATACACTTCCTCCTTTATCTCAGAAATAGATTTAAGAGATTTAGAATGTTTTCACACTAGCTACTCAGATCAAGTGAACTTCTCATGACACTTATAAACAAATAGGACAATAGTGACCTATCATTATATTTCAAAATCAAGTTAAGTATGTATCTAAAGATATTACTTCCTAACTCTCTTACAAGTTAATGCTTAATAATTAGAACAAAATAATAATGCTCAATAATAGCAATAAAATTATGATTTTCTATGAGGTTATGACTTAAATCATATAATAACTCATTTGAATCAGTCTTGTAATAATATTCATAAAATACAAACATACTCTGAAGGAGCTATCTGTAGATGAACTTCAATAGTATATGGGAGATAGCTACCCTAATTTCACTAAGAATTCACCCTTGAAAAACTACCTGAGCCACCTACTGCTCCTATCGAATTTGCAGTAAGAAACTCTCCCCACTGACACATCACAGTAACTATTTGAATACATCTTTTAAACAAAACTTTAAAGTAATTTGTATTTTTCCTAATGATACAAACCTTGAGCTCTTTATTACAGATATACTTTCAGCAAATCTGGAAGACTAGCCATAAGCCTTTTAGTGAGGTGCAACTACTCCACCACTAGTTAGTAGGGGGGGTTAGGCAGGTAGTACCAGCTACCCCACCCACATACACACCTGCGTTGTCTCGTCACTTTTGCTTGCAGGCAGGACTTAGAGGGGGATAGGCGATGGCAGGCCAAATTTGTATAAAAAGCTCAAGGTTTGTATCGTTAGAAAAAATGCAAATTACTTTAATTTTATCATTTGTTCCAACACTAAATACAAACCCTTTCGCTCTTTACTAGGGATGACTTACCTTTTGGGTGGGTAGAAGTCTAAACCAACTGGCTGGTTTTTAACCCTTCTAACCCCAATGGACATGCTAGTACGTTTCACAAAACTCATCTCTTAACCCCCATGGACGTACTGGTACGTCCTTGCAAAAAACTGCTATTTGCATTTATTTTTGCATATTTTTTATAATTTTATGAGAAACTTCGGGAATTTTCCAAAATAATGAGACCAACCTGACCTCTCTATGACGAAAATTAAGGCTGTCAGCGCAATCTAAAAAAAAAATATTGCAAAACGTGCTTTTAAAAGAAAAACGCCTGGGGGTTAAGGGTTGGAAAGTTCCAAACAGCATTGGGGGTAAAAGGGTTAACCACGGGTTTTCTCGCACGTATAAGGAAGAAACCCTGAGACCTCGCTAACTGTACGTGCAAAGCACGCTTTAGCAGCCTGAGCAATCTGTGTGATTGTGAGAAACTAGCAATGTGACTAATCTAGATAAGAATTCTCAGAAACGTAGGAATCTTTGAATCAACCACAGACATAAACCAATCCCACCTCACCAGGGGATATGGGGCTGCAGCAAGTATTATACCCATACTAGGTTACACAATGGAAATGGTTTTACCTGCAGACAGAGGAGGCCAGTTCACAGAGGACCGTAGGTACTGTTCCCCACGAGGGAAAGACCCAGTCATTCTTAAACATTCATCCCTGACTAATCCTGGGTGACCTCTGACCTCAACCTTCTGTTACTTGTCCATTAAGGAGCCTGAGGTATTTAAACCAAATGTTGTGCACCCATCACAGGGCCAATAAAAAATGTCTCCATGTTCCTGTGGGTCACGTCAGTGCAGGTAGTGGGGCGGTGAAGGTTGTCTGACGCTTCCAACCACCCTCTTGTAAGACCTGTGTCAGAGACTAGTTCTTCCTGAGAGCTAGGCATATGCTAATGCCCCTAATGTCATGAGCTCTGGGTCATCTTGTCTGTAGAGAAGGATCGGGATTCAATACTCGGTCTATGACCTCGCGAATCCTAGCAGAGATGGTGTTCTTCGTGATCCTCCTCTTGACTTTCCCGGTGCTGACAAACAGGGGCGAGCTGCTGCGGTTCTTTCAAGGTAGTACAGTAGAATCTCGGTATTCGGACGTCTAGAAGCTTGAACTAGAAGCTCAAACAAATAGGTTTCTGACCAAAAAGTTCAAGTGAAAAATGCCCGTTCTCAAACAAATATTCGGTACTCGACCAGTGCGAGTAAAAGCCCGCCAAGCCGAATGATATCAGTTACTTGTTGGCCATTGTTTTGGATGAACATAAACATATGCTATGCCTCATTTTTCGTGTTACACTATGCTATGCATACCTTTGTTTTGCATTCGTTTTATATCTATTCTGATTCATTACCACTTAAAACATGGATCCAAAAAGTAATAAGAGTGAAAGTGATAAAAGTAAAAAGGAAAACAGAACAAACTTATGGAACTGAAAAAGGAAATTATTGCAAAGCACGGTATAATTTTTTTGTGTTGTATTTAATTGACACTTAAAGAGAGAGAGAGAAACAGAATTGGCTGATGTGATCGAATGCCATGTTTTTGTTTCTTGTACCACCTGAAGCAAAGAATTAATCACGTCTAACAATAGTCATGTTAATTTCATTCTTAAACTGATGATGCCAAATGTGAACTAAAAAAAAAAAGAAAAAAAAAGAGAGAGAGAGAGAGAGAGAGAGAGAGAGAGAGAGAGAGAGAGAGAGAGAGAGAGAGAGAGAGAGAGAGAGAGTGTTTATATACAGTGTACTATACATAACAAATCTTTGTAAAGCAAATCTATACTGTTTAAAATATATTACAGAAAATATTGCCGACTTGTTACCGAAGGTTAGGCTATTCACTGCCGATAAACGAACCCAGCCTACAAGTGAAAACCTTGAACTCCCACAGGGAAAAAATTAAACTTTTATATACTGTATACTGTACTAAACAAAAATAACGCTTTAATATACCATCATTAACATCACAAATTTTAAGTAATTTGTATTTTTCCTAACAGTGCTTACCTCGAACTACTTTCCTAGGAGTATCTGGGATCTCCTCCCATCTGACCAGAGTTTTGTGTAGTTTACCCTATACCCGTTTTCTATGAGGGATAACCTCAGGCGGAGTGATATGCACCCTGAGGCTAACCCCGGGTCAGAGAGCATGCTTGCTCAGGTCTCGACCTCCAGTAAGTTCTTGGTAGTTTAGGTCTCTAAGAATTCCAGAAGGCACTCGGGGAAGGAAGGGCGGGCCATTACCCGAAAGTAGTGCGAGGTAAGTACCGTTAGGAAAAATACAAATTACTTAAAATTTGTGATTTGTTCCAACACAGAGTACTTACCTCGAACTACTTTCTTAGGAGACTTATACTTTAGGAGGTGGGAGTGGCCTTTTAAACTTCTGAGACCGTGCTGAGATATATCCAAAGACCTAGATAGGAGGCTAGGTCCTGTTGACCCCAAAGAAAAGTGAGAAAAGAGGAAACTACACAAAAAACTCAACTTAGTGTCTAAGTAACTCACCTCTGCAAGAAATCCTAGGAGCCATGTCCTTCCAAAGTAGGGGTCCTTGCAGCCGGCTCAGAGTCCTATCTGAGACCATTTGAAGCGGAAATAGGGGGAGGAAGAACAAGGGGGTTTAAGGAACGAACCTGTGTCTCTTGTACTTACTACCCGTGGTTATCACTGGGGCTACACCTTTAAACCGTTTGGAGCGCGGAAATGACGGTACCTATCGAGAACCAGTCCAGGGATTTTCTTGAAGTCCTTCAAGTAGTGAGCAGTGAAGGTAGACTGGTTAGCCCAGGTGCCTGCTCTCAGGATCTGGCCCACTGCCATATTCTTCTCGAAAGCTAACGTAGTACTCAGACCCCTAATGTCGTGGGGTCTGGGTTTTCCCGGTAGGGGGATATCTGCCTTACTGTAGGTCCTGATAATCACCTGCCGCAGCCAGAAGGAGACAGTGTTCTTCGAGACTGGCTTCTTCACTAGGCCCGTGGAAACAAAAAGACTTTTGATCTCGGGCCGAAGTCTGGCTGTCCTCTCTAAGTATTTTCTTACGGCCCTGACAGGGCACAGACGCAAGTCCCTCGAGTTGTCCGAGCGAGGAATTGCTGGTACTGAGAACCCCTCAAACCTTGGATCCCAAATGGCCGGATTCTGGGTCTTCGCAACGAAGGATGGCACGAACCTCAAGGTGAGCTCCCGCCAACCCTTCGAGTGAGCGACTTCGTACGACAGTCCATGGATCTCCCTCACTCGTTTAGCCGAAGCTAATGCCAATAGGAAAAATGTCTTGAGGGTGAGATCCTTCTCCACGATGTCCTTTAGGGGTTCAAAGGGAGGTTCTGACAACATCTTCAGGACGCTGGCCACGTCCCACTGTGGCACCCTAACGGCTTGCGGGAGACACGATTGCTCGAAGCTCTTAATGAGCATCGAGAGATGTCTGGAGGTTCCCAGGTCGATACCCTTCAGGAGGAAGACTTGACCCAGAGCAGCTCGTACTCCCTTGATGGCCGGGATGGACATGTTGACCACGTCCCTGAGATAAACTAGGAAGTCCGCTATCTCCGGGATGGAGGCCCTCAGGGGCTTGATGGTCTTAGAGGTGCACCACTTAATAAAGGTGGCCCACTTTGCTTGGTAGACCACTGCCGATGATCGCCTCAGGTAGCCTGACATCCTCACTGCCGTCCCGGACGAATAGCCTTCTTTCCTCAAGAGATGCTCGATAACCTCCACGCGTGAAGGCGGAGGGACCGAGGGTTCTCGTGAAACCTTTGGAAATGTGGTTACCGAAGAAGGTCTAGCCTGTCCGGAAGGGGCCAAGGTGGAAGTTGTGCCAGTTCTTTTAGATCCACGAACTATTCTCTCTCCGGCCACCAGGGCGCGACCAAAGTCATCCACAGGTTGTCCGGCCTCCTTACTCTGTTGAGGACCTGTCTGAGCATCCCAAAGGGGGGGAAGGCATAAACATCGAGGTTGTCCCAAGGATGCTGGAAGGCATCCTCGAACGCCGCTCTTGGGTCTGGCACAGGAGAACAAAACACGGGGAGCTGTACGTTCAACATCGTTGCGAAGAGGTCCATCACCGGTGATCCCCATTTTTGAATGATGGTTTTGGCTACTTCTGGGTGCAGGGACCATTCGGATCCCACTACTTGTCCCATCCTGCTGAGGCCGTCGGCTAGAACGTTCCTTTTTCCCGGAATGAACCTTGCTGAGATTCTGATCTGTTCTACTACGGTCCATTCCAGAAGTTCCAACGTGAGGATGCACAACTCCTTCGATCTTAGTCCTCCTTGTTTCTTTATGTAAGCCACCACTGTGGCGTTGTCGCACACCAGAGCCACGGTGTTCCCCCGGAGTAGACGGACGAACTCCAGGCACGCCCTTCGTACTGCCCGCATCTCTAGCACGTTTATGTGCTGGGCCTTCTCCTCGTCCGTTCAACTCCCTCTTGCTGACCTTCCGAGGAGATGGGCACCCCACCCCTCCTTTGATGGGTTCGTGAACAGGAGCATCTCCGGAGGGTCGGCTGCGAAGGACACTCCCTTAAGGGTGTTCGACCTGCCGCACCACCACTCTAAGACCTCCTTCGTCTCCGGGAAAACCGAGATCACCTAGTGGGGGGAATCCCTCTGGTTCCAGCTCTCCTTCAGATTCCACTGGACCTCCCTGAGCTTCAGCCTGCCCTGGGGGATCAGTTTCTCTAATGACACAAGGTGGCCTATCCGCCTCTGCCAGTCCTTCGTTCTCCTAGGCTGGCCCGACAGGAAGGGACGGAGGACTTGGTCTAAGTTGTCCAGGTGGAGGGTATCAACTGGGACGTCTTCAGGTTGATGACGATACCCAGGACGTTGCAGAACCGCAGAAGCTTCGTGTCTTGCTCCCTCAGTACTTCCTCTGAGGCTGAAAGTAACAACCAGTCGTTCAGGTACTGAATCAGACGAATGCCCTGTTCATGTGCCCAGGCTGAGACCGTCGTGAAGACCCTCGTGAAGACCTGAGGGGCTGTGGACAGCCCGAAGCAGAGGGTCTTGAACTGCAACGTCTGGGTACCCCATTTCACCCGTAGGTACTTCCTGCTGGAGGGGTGAACTGGAATTTGGAAGTAGGCGTCCTTGAGATCTACTGACATCATGAAGTCCCCTTCCCTCAAGGACGCTAAGACCGACTTCGGAGTGTCCCTCTTGAAGTCGGTCTTGCACACGAACTTGTTGAGGGCTGAGAGGTCTATGACCGGTCTCCAGCCCCCTGTCGCTTTCTCCACCAGGAAAAGCCTGCTGTAGAACCCCGGACCAGGGTCCTTGACTGGTTCTATCACTCCTTTTGCCAGCATCGCTGAGACTTCCTCCTGCAGGGCTGTCTTTTTCAATGGGTCCTTGGAGGCTAGCCACTCTGCCTGCTGATCTGGTATCAGAGGTGGGGGTTCCGCTAGGAAGGGTAACCTGTACCCTTCCTTCAGGACTGCCACGGTCCACGGGTCTGCTCCGTGGTCTTTCCATGCTTGCCAAGAGTGTTTGAGGCATCCCCCCACCTGAGGCTTCGGCAGGAGTAGGGGGCCTCCCTCCTTATCTCCTCCTAGAGGCCCTCTTCTGGACGCTGCATACGAAGGCCTATAGGAGGATTGAGCTGAGTCTGCTCCCCTACTGGAGGGCTGAGAGGACTGTGACCAGGCCGTAGTAGGGGTGTCTCCCCTGGGCTGGCTAGAAGCTCGAGGAGATAGAGGAACATCGGAGGTAGTCCTTCTGTGTGCAGGTCTCCTCACTGGAGGGGGTCTGGAATTGGCCTGGTCCTTGAGTTTCTCGACCCTTTCAATTGACTCCTCAGCTGCCTTCAGGGGGAAAATCGAATCATCCCACAGGGTTAGGCTTCTCAGGGACCTCGCTTCTCTGTCAGGATGCCGTCTGGTGATCTTGTTGAGGACCGTGTCCCTCCTCCGTAGGACCCAGTTGGCGTCCTGCGTTAGTGACTGGTACGACAAATACTTCAGGGCCTTACCTCCCGAGCTAATCAGCTCCTTGAGTAAGGCCTGATTCTCTGGAACCGTGAGGTCGTACGAAGCCTTGACGCCCACTAGGGTAGAGGCCCACCAATCCAGCCAGGAGGAGACTTTCACGAGGTCCTTCGCTATTTCCTCCATCATGGTGGCTTCCGAAGGAGAAAAGCAGATTGGTGCTGTCGAGGCCCTCTCTTCCGCAGCTCCCTGGCCTAAAACGGCGAGTGCAGGTTCCAGTGTACAGGCGCCTGCACGGTGGCCCTCCGGGAGGTAAAACTTGCTCTGGGACTTCAGGCCCTAGAGCAGTTTGGAGGAACTCTAGTTCTTGGGAGCCTCGGCGTGGTTGGCCACAATCTTGTCCACGTGGGCTCTACCTAGCTTCACATCCCTGGCTAACGGTAGTGCTAGGGAGGGTCTCTGCTGGACGGGGGCATCCACAAGTCTGTTGAGACTGGACCGCCAGAATTCCTCGGAGGAGGGCTCGGGCTCGTCCAGCCTGTGGTGTCTCCGAATGAGCCCTATCACCCTTCGATAGGCTGACACCTCCGCTGCTGAACCCTCCCCTTGGTCGTCCAGCTCCTCCGCAGGACGAACTGATGCTTGAGACGGGGCTCCTCCGTCGGAGGTCTTCGTACGGGGAGAAGACGAGGCCTTGGCCCTCTCCATCTCCTGGGGTTCTAGCTGAAGGACGGGCATAGCCGTCGAGACGGAGGCCTCCGTCCTCGGTCTATCCTTCCTCACGGAGGTCCACGTATCTGCGGGTCTGCTCGACGAGGGGAGCCGTCCTTCACGATACTGACGGCTCAGGGATGCCTTGGAGGTCTGGACGCGGCTGCCAGACCGAAGGGGTGACTCTCTCCGCTGGGCGGATGGAGTCGGAACCTTCGCGGACTTATGCCTGTCTGCTGCTGGGACCTGGAATGACGACTCCCTCCGTCGGTCGAATCTTCCACCGGACGAGTATCTCTCCGGAGAATGGGCTCTAGGGCGCCAACTTGAAGAGCCTGGAACTGCTGCCAACTCCAATAGTCTGCTGCGAGGGATGACTACCCACTCTTCGTCCGGGAGCCACTTCTTCTCCATTTTCTTCTGGGGGATCCAGAACGCCTACTCCCGTGGCGAGACCTGGAGCGGGAGCGAGAACGGTAGTGCCTCCTGCAGGATTTCTCCAGACGTCTTCTGTGTTTCCTCCGGGCTTCGTCCTCCGAGGAGCAGGAAAACGCCTCGACTGAAGAACCCGACGACTTGTAGACCCGTTTAGGCGGGCCCGACTCACGCGAAGACATAGGAGGGTTCCCTCAACGCTCGACAGACGACGGGGCCTGTAAGAAGACGTCCGGAAACGTAGCAAATGGCACTGGAGGGGAGCGCGGACGCTCTTCAGTGGGGGACCAGGTACTGAAGCCCTCTTCCATTCTCAGCGGGGACCTGAAGGGCGTCTTCGGGGGTACCCACGCGAGGGGTCTGATGTCGGCGAGTGTTCCTTCTCGGCTGTACCTTCGGCTGCAGATGTTCTTGAAAAACAAGCCCAAGAGGCTGGAGAGGAGTTAGGAACATTTCTCCCCCACATAGGGTCATCAGAGGAGACGTGCCCTGCTTGCACCAGGACTCCGTCCCCCACACACACTCCCGACCCTCCCTCAGGCCCCACACTTGCCTGGAAAGACGCCACAACCCCACTATCCTACAGATCAGACTCCTGGGGAAGGGCCACGAGCCTCTTCCCCGCAACGGACTGACCTCGACCCCTACTCTGGGTAGGGGAGGGTGGCAGGGAAGCTCGGTCCGACGACACGCCCGGCGAAGCAAGGGGAGAAGAGATACTCCGGACACATGGCGGTAGGGGAACACACACTGCCCCTACACGACGAACACAAGGAGTGCGGGTCTACTTCGGGTTTCGACAGGAACACTCCACACGATTTACCGGCCATAGGCACAGGACAACAGCAAGGATGCTCCATGACGCAGTAGGAAGCACCACGAGACACAAGAACGCACAGGGAAAGCAAAGGGAAAAGCACAAAGGAACCACGTGGGAACCGTGTGAGACACAAAGAATCACACTGGGATTAAGGAGAGCGGAAAGATGATATCGCGACGCGACCAGAGAACTTACTGGAGGTCGAGACTTGAGCAAGCATGCTCTCTGACCCGGGGTTAGCCTCAGGGCGCGTATCACTCCGCCTGAGGTTATCCCTTATAGAAAACGGGAAAAGGGTAAACTACACAAAACTCTGGTCGGATGGGAGGAGATCCCAGATACTCCTAAGAAAGTAGTTCGAGGTAAGTACTCCGTGTTGGAACAAACTACCATTAAAATTATCGAAAGGATACCGAAAGATAAAGATTGCCAAGAACGTAACCACAATTTTGTTTACGTTTTGTCAGCTCGACTCGCATATTTAAAAGTTGATTTCATTGTTGATATGGAATTTTTCCTTAAATAGGCTACTTATTATGAAAATATATTAATAAAATGTAAGGAAAATTTTGTTTGGTTACATTTGTTATCAGGCACCGTACTTTGGGCTACTAATATACTTGAAAAACCAATAGATTTGATACATTTTGTGGTGTTTGACTCGCAGACTTTGAACAGCTTTGCAGATACAGAAAATCTATTTTTGAAAACTGGCGACCACATAAATGGGGAATCGCATAACTCGAACACATAATTCGGGACCATACTATAATAATAAAAGTGCTAGAGCGTACCCTCAAGCAAGAGAACTCTACCAAAGACAGCGCAAGACCATGGTACTGAAACTATGGCAGTAACCAAGACTAGAGAACATTGATTTGATTTCTGAGTGTCCTTATCCTAGAAGAGCTGCTTACCATGGCTTAAGTCTCTCTTCTACCCTTACCAAGAGGAAAGTAGCCACTGGGAAAATTACAGTGCAGTAGTTAATCCCTTGAGCAAAGAAGAGTTTTTGGTACTCTCAGTGTTGTCAGGTGATACGAGGACAGTGGAGAATGTAAAAAGAATAGGCCAGACTATTTGGTGTATATGTAGTCAAAGGGAAAATGATCTGTAACAAGAGAAAGGGATGCAATGTAGTATTGACTGGCCAGTCAAAGGACCCAATAACTCTGGTGATGTTATCTCAACAGGTGGCTGGTGCCCTGGCCAACCTACTACCTAAAATCTAATCTAACATTTATTTTTCACACACTTTGAGAATCATAATTTATACCATACAGCCAGGTTTATATGGTCCCATATAAAACCTCACTTTACTAGAATCAAATAGGGTTAACATACTTTTGGAATTCAGCAACATGAACAATGATCAATAAAGAAGATACCATTGGACATCCACAGGATAATCATAGTTTCCCTCACAATCAACTGAGTTCTGTTAACTAAATTTGAACAAACCAGCAAATGGAAGAAGTGATAAAGGACAAATGTAAGCAGATTATGTAAACAAATGCTCATTGCTAACACTTGGTAATAAGGTGATGAAAAGTCTTGTTTTAACTTTTCATCAACACTGATCTCATACTTGAAGCACATGGCAAATAAATATTAGGGAAGATTCATTGAATAATACATATACTATAGGTCTATCAGTAAGAAAACTATAAGATATTGGTAAGATTTCTGTTCTATACTTTACTGAAAATATACTACTGTATTATAACCATATTTTGAAGAACTGAAAAATCACATACCAACTGTAAGAAGAAGACCAGCCTCTTCATCCATATCCATGTAAACAACATTATGCTTCACTTCATGGAACTTTGCTAGAGAAGCCCGACTGAAAGAAATAGAAAATAAACTTCTTCAGAGCAAATCAGATACAAATCACAAATTTAAGATCAATGAACTATATAAACTTGTTATATAAATTAAGGAACAACATAACCACACTGACACACAGGTTATTAGATAGTCAACTTATCATTCAAAATATTTACAGGCTTTATTAAACAATACATATTAAATTTATGTGTAATTCACTTCAAAACTATTAAGATTAAAAGTATTGTAAAGATCCAAACCTAATGTACATTACAAATTACTTCTTAAATGAATCAAAAATAAAAATATTACAAGTACTCACTTCTCACTATTCACACTGCAGCTGGTTTGAAAATTAATGAAATATTCAGTATAAGTGTATAAAAATTTCCTTCTCATTATCCAAAAATTTAAGCAAAGTGCATACAATTGGAAACCTTCAAATTATTAGTTTGAAATTCTTCTACAAAGCCTATCGAGATGGTAATAATTAATTTTTCCATATAGTATAATACTGTATCATAATGAAATTTACTCACAAGAGTGAAATCTAATTATTACACGATTAAAAACATAAATTACACAATTCTTAAAATTTATAAAAACTGAGAAACATTATCACAAGCAATGCATAAATATAAGACATACTGAAAGATATATTTCATGGTTAACATCAAAATAAATATGAAATACTGTACTGTAGAGTACATACTCTCTACGCAACTAAATATTTAAATGAAATCTAACAAATATGCAAAAAAAAAAAAATAAGAGCAGATCTAATTCTGAAACGAACTAATATACCTACACTGTAACACAGTACTGTATTCACTTTAGAGATACAGAAAAACCTATCAATAATGAACTAATAGCGGGAAAGGGATGTCTGCTATCAAAGGTTCTTTGTTATATCGAAAATGTGTTTCCCGAAGCATAAAATCGAACAAAATCATACAACTAATACAAGACTAATGTATAATCCCCAACACCATGGTCAACATCATAATGAGCAGATAACAAGAGTTGGCTGTATTAACAAAAAAAATGGACATTTAAAGAATATATTTCTTGCTAATCCTGAACTGAGACCTACATATATAACACAAACAAAAGGAATACAAAAAAATACTTAAATGGACATTTAAAGAAGAAAATATTTCTTGCTAATCCTAAACTGAGACCTACATATATAACACAAACAAAAGGAATATAAAAAAAAATACTCAAACAGTGCAGGAGAGAAACACGTCGATCAACACTCATGAACGGCTCAATTAGTATAAAAGAATTAGCTTGGGGAGGTATTAACCCTTTTACCCCCAGGCTATTTGGAAATTTCCAACCCTTAACCTACAGGGGTTATTTTTTCCCCCAGCACATTTTGCAGTATATTTTTTTTTAATTGCTCTAACAGCCTTGATTTTTGTCATAGAGAGGTCAGGTTGGTCTCATTCTCTAGGAAAATGCCTGAATTTTCTCAAAAAAATTATCAAAATTCTGAAAAAAAATTTTATACCTTTTTTTTGCAAGGACCTACCGGTACGTCCATGGGGGTAAAGGGATGAGTTTTGTGAAACGTACCAGTACGTCCTTTGGGGGTAAAAGGGTTAAGGACCACCAAGCACAGTTTTGACCTAGCCGTTTGACTCATAACACGCTGGATGGTTCCCATATAAGAGGGATATACCGGCTGACATTTATGATCATTTCAAAATTCATGTTACCAAACTGAGGGTATTGGGAAATCTAAAAACCTCCTAGTACAAATAATTGCACAAAACAAGTAGAAAAGCTAAATTTCCCAACTTCAATTACAAGAGAAACATAAAATAACTGAATATTCAAAACAACACATATCTCAAAAGTTATAAACTTACTCGGTTTCTGATATAGTTGAATGACACTTGTCACATACTCGCACATCAAACTCAAACCCCATTATAGGAATAGTAGATCTCTTAGAACTGCAACTATCACAAACTGCTTTCCCACATTTCCTGGAAGGAATACATAAAATATTTAGAAAATATTTTGAGAAATTTGTATAATTTAAGCTAAATACAAAATTTACATAATGCTACTGTCTAATCTAATCTTTTAAGCCTTTGTACCTATATATGTCGTCTTAAATGGTAAAATCTATGATAACCCATATTCAATTAAGAACTCTATGATTAAATAACTAAAACTTTATAAACGATTTTCAAATTTATTAACAGAAAAATATTTGTACTTCATGCAAACAAAAAAAATGCAATACGAGTAAACATTATAAGTTAAGGTAGGGTACCAGCACTAGTTACAGAGTATGGAGTTGATCATCATCCAGTAATAAGATAAGTTTACTTCTGTCCAAGCAAACTTTCTCGAAACCACTTCCACTACTAAATGAAAAAGGATAAACAAAATCACTATTCTTCAGAGCATCAGCTAAGGAATGCAAGATAGTGAAGATACCTAAGAGAATCCAGTGAAAAGATCTACACTGACTAGGGTCACACAAATAATGTATGACAAATTCCAAAAAACAATTTGTATTTTTTCAGGCTAACAAACCTAGTCCTTATACGAGTATGTCTTAATACACTGAAACAGCCATTGCATTATTAATAGGGTAGTTGGTTATTGACAGGTGGAGCGAGGTGGAAGCCCGGCCAACCTACCCATTACAGAATAAACACTTTTGTTCATAAATTAAGGACTGAAAGGGGTGGTTGAGGTGGGATTTTCAATTTAAAGGTTCTAGGTTTGTATGGGTAGGAAAAATACAAATTACTCTTAAAATTTGCTATTTGCTCCTACATATAAACAAACCTTTTGTCCTTTAAAACAGGATACTCCCTCATTGATGGGAGGAAGTCCCCTAGAACCAAACTAAGTTCTTTTCTTCCTTGGACAGGTCATCCTTCCTAGTTCCATATGGGAGCACAGAAGGTAACTCCTACAACCTCCTAACAGCTAATCATAAGGATGTACTGTATAAGTTGTTACGACATCAGCCGATACAAGCTTAAAAGGAAGTTAGTCATAGGGTTGGAAAACTTATCTCCTTAACAGCAAGATTGATTGATTGATTGAAAGAAAGATGTTATTTTCCTTAGTAAAATAAATTTTTGAATATACTTACCCGATGATCATATAGCTGCATCCCTGCTGCCCGACAGAAAAAATCTACGGGCGGAATACGCCAGCGATCGCTATACAGGTGGGGGTGTACATCAACAGCGCCATCTGTCAAGTAGGTACTCAAGTACTCGATGTCAACATAGAACCAATTTTCTCCTCTGTCCCACTGGTTCTCTATTGGGGAGGAAGGGTGGGTCCTTTAATTTATGATCATCGGGTAAGTATATTCAAAAATTTATTTTACTAAGGAAAATAACATTTTTCAATATCAAACTTACCCGATGATCATATAGCTGATTCACACCCAGGGGGGTGGGTAGAGACCAGCATTACAAGTTGACATTATGAGCTAAGTATTCCGTATTTCATTTTAGCAGTTATTCAAAATAACAAGCATAAAATAAATAAGTACCTGGTAAGGAAGACGACTTGAACAATTACTCTGCCTTTTTAAGTACGTCTTCCTTACTGAGCCTCGCGATCCTCAAAGGATGCTGAGCGACTCCTAGGAGCTGAAGTATGAAGGGTTGCAACCCATACTAAAGGTCCTCATCAAAACCTCTAATCTAGGCGCTTCTCAAGAAATGATTTTGACCACCCGCCAAATCAAGTAGGATGCGAAAGGCTTCTTAGCCTTCCGGACAACCCAAAAATATTTCAAGAGAAAGATTAAAAAGGTTCTGGAATTAGGGAATTGTAGTGGTGGAGCCCCCACCACTACTGCACTCGTTGCTACGAATGGTCCCAGAGTGTAGCAGTTCTCGTAAAGAGACTGGACATTCTTAAGATAAAAGACGCGAACACTGATTTGCTTTTCCAATAGGTTGCGTCGAATATATTTTGCAGAGATCAATTAGTTTAAAGGCCACGGAAGTTGTGATAGCTCTAACTTCGTGTGTCCTTACCTTCAGCCAAGCTTGGTCTTCCTCATTCAGAAGGGAATGAGCTTCTCGTATTAACAGTCTGATAAAAAAGGAAAAAGAATTCTCTGACATAGGCAAAGATGGATTCTTAACTGAACACCATAAAGCTTCAGACGGGCCTCGTAAAGGTTTTAAAATAGAACTTAAGAGCTCTTACAAGACATAATACTCTTTCTAGTTCATTTCCAACCATACGAAAAGTTTGGAATATCGAACGATATTGGTCAAGGCCGAGAAGGCAGCTCGTGTTTGGCTAGAAAACCAAGATGTAGAACATGTAGCCGTTTCGGATGAGAATCCGATGTTCTTGCTGAAGGCATGAATCTCACTGACTCTTTTAGCTGTGGTTAAGCATATCAGGCAAAGAGTCTTAAAGGTGAGATCTTTCAGGGAGGCTGATTGAAGTGGTTCGAACCTGTCTGACATAAGGAATCTTAGAACCATGTCTAAATTCCAACCAGGTGTAACCAAACGACGCTCCTTCGTGGTCTCAAAAGACTTAAGGAGGTCCTGTAGATCTTTATTGTTGGAAAGATCTAAGCCTCTGTGACGGAAGACTGATGCCAACATGCTTCTGTAACCCTTGATAGTGGGAGCTGAAAGAGATCGCTCTTTCCTCAGATATAAGAGGAAGTCAGCTATTTGAGTTACAGAGGTACTGGTCGAGGATATGGATAATGACTTGCACCAGTTTCGGAAGATTTCCCACTTCGATTGGTAGACTCTAAGGGTGGATGTTCTCCTTGCTCTAGCAATCGCACTGGTTGCCTCCTTCGAAAAACCTCTAGTTCTCGAGAGTCTTTCGATATTCTGAAGGCAGTCAGACGAAGAGCGTGGAGGCCTTGGAGTACCTTCTTTACGCGTGGCAGACGTAGCAGGTCCACCCTTAGGGGAAGTGTTCTGGGAACATCTACTAGCCATCGAAGTACCTCGGTAAGTATTCTCTCGCGGGCCAGAGGGAAGCAACTAGAGTCAACTTTGTCCCTTCGTGAGAGGCGAACTTCTGCAGTACCTTGTTGACAATCTAGAATGGAGGGAATGCATATACAGTAGATCTAGATGAGACCAATCTAGTGAAAGGCATCTATAAGAACTACTGCTGGGTCCGGGATAGGTGAGCAAAGTATTGAGAGCCTCTTGGACATCGAGATTGCGAAGAGATCTATGGTTGGCTGGCCCCAGGTGACCCAAAGTCTCTTGCATACATCCTTGTGGAGGGTCCAATGTGTTGGAATTATTGTCCCTTCCTACTGAGACAATCTGCTAAGACATTCAAGTTGCCTTGGATGAAACTCGTTACTAGTGAAAAGTCTAGACCTGTTGAACAGGAGAGGAGGTCACTTGCAAACTCGTACCATGTCAGAGAGTAGGTCCCTCCTTGCTAGGAGATGTACATCAAAGCACGGAGTTGACCGTGTTCACCTCCACCACTTTGCCTTGAAGGAGAGACCTGAAGCTTTTCCAGGTCAGACGTACTGCCAGAAGCTTCTTGCAGTTGAAATGCATTGTCCTTTGACTCGAGTTCCATAATCCCGAGCATTCCCTACCGCCTAAGGACGCACCCCAGCCTACGTCCGATGCGTCTGAGAAGAGAACGTGGTTGGGAGTCTGAACAGTCAGGGGAAGACCCTTTCAAAGGTTGATAAAGTCCTTTCATCAAGTCAGACCAGACTATCTTTCCGGAAACCGGGATCGAGACCGCTTCTAGCGTCTTGTCCTTTTCCAGTGAAGAGCTAGATGATACCGAAGAGGACGGAGGTGTAGTCTTCCAAGAGACACCAATTGAACCACGGATGACAGTGTCCTAACCAGACTCATCCACAGCCTGACAGGGCCGTGTTCCTTCTTCAGCATCTTCTGGATGGATAGCATGGCTGGGGGATGATCGTCTTGTTCAGCCATGTCCCCATCAGAGGGTTCCTCATCCGAAACTGATGAGGAAACGGCAACGGAGTGGGCAACGTCTGACTCGCTGAATCCGGTCGCACTGGTGGATGCGTGACGGAGCCGGACACAAGATCATGGTACTGCTGCACAGTCTGTGAACTGTCAACCATGGGGACGCGAGGAAGTACAGCGACAACCCGAAACTGTCTAGACTGTCTGGGTTGTGCAGACAACCCCCTACCGGGTTGCTGAGGTTGCCGCACTGCGTCACAACAAGTCACCTCTGCTGGTTGTTGAACGTCTTCCTAGTGACACACTGAACGTCCTCAACCACCTCCGAGAGTTGCTTAACGTCAACATGCGACTGGCAACCCACACTGGGTCGCACCGGTGGAGGAACCATCTCAACTGGCGGACGTGAGTAGGATACCTCAGCGTCAACAGGGCGTACAACCAACCGGAAGGAAGGTTGTTGGCTAGAAGGTTCTTCTCCGTAAAAAATCCTCTAACAAGGACTAAGCTTGGACTGCATGTCTTGCAACAAAGCCCATTAGGGTCTATGGGAGCAGGTGTGGCAACAGACGGGATTAGCGACTGAAGCGGAACCATTTACCATCCCTGGAAGCATGTAATGCTTTAAATAAAGTCCATAGGAGGCTAAGCAGCTTAAGGCTCCTCTCCAAATGACAGAGTCCTCAAGGGAATATCAGAAGGAGGGAGAACAGCACTTTCTCATCTACAGGAACCATGTCCGAGAAAAGCTGGGTTATCTCAGTGAGGGTTTCACTGGTGCATAAGCAGCAGACCAGAAGGCAACGTTATGTAACTGCTTGACAGTCTGTGAACTGTCAAAAACTGAACTGTCAACCACAACAGGAGCGTGAGGACATACAGCACTGGTGCATAGTAGCAGACCAGAAGGCAACTTCATGTAACTGCTTGACAGTCTGTGAGCTGGCAACAACCAAAGCTGTGTGGGGAAGCCTCAACTCCTGACTGACTAGTCTGCTGCGGGCGAGTGGCGGTAACCACAGTGGGTTGCGGAGGCTGACACACCGTGTCAAAACACGGCAGCTTGTGGTAGCTCACGCACGGCAACGGAGTGCTCCGTGTGTCTGTGGGAGTCAGCATGCGTCTGGCAGGGTCGACTGCGCATGGGTGGAGGAGCTCTCACAACAAGAGTGTGGGAGCAGGCAGCCATGCTGGGCGCACAACCGTGGCAGGCTGTAGGCCAACGGGTGCATCGTCAACCTTCTCCGCAGTCGGAGTGTGGGAGCTGGCAACAACAAAAGCGGAGTGCTGGTGCGTGGGAGGGACTGCCGTGGGTTGCGGAGCATGCCGCATTGCGTAAAAACACGGCAGCTTTACAGCACCTTCCCACTGCTGATGCGGTAGCTCACGCATGTCAACGGAGGGTGCAGCATGAACATGCGTCTGGCAGGGTCGACTGCGCATCGGTGGTGGAGCTCTCACAGGTGGAGTGTGGGAGCAGGCAGCCGCAGTATCTGCTGAGCGCACAACCGTGGCAGGTTGTAGGTTAACAGGTGCAGTGTCAACCTTCTCAGCACGATACTCCTGCATGAAGGAAGCAAGCTGAGACTGCATAGTCTGCAGCATGGACCACTAGGGTCTATAAAAGACGGCAACAAACGGAGCTACTGTCCGTTGTGACTGATGGTCTAAAACAGCTGGTGCGGCAACAGACGGAGTTACTGCCTGTTGCGGTACCACCTTGCCTCTCTTGGGAGGTGTGCAGTCGTCGGATGACTGCAGCGAGTCCGAACTGACCCAGTGGCTACACCTAGGCCGTTGGACTTGCGCGGAAGGGACCGACTTGCACTAAAAAGCTGCAAGATTTGGTCCATGGTTTCTGCGAGAAACCTCTTCCGCAGACGAGGAATAAATGGGCTCTCTCGTCTTTGTGTGGGTGGGGCGATCACGTCGGCAACGTGTGTAGATACACCCGAAACCACCGAGGGAAACGTCTGTTCGTCGATCAAGGCCTGTGGAACCCATAAGTCCTTCGACATTACTTCTCCCCTGGGCTTGGGAGGTTGTAAGAGGTATCGGACTAGGTGAACAACTGGCACGAACAGACGAACCCTCGAACGCAACACTGTAACACTTTGCGCATATCACTATCACTTTTGATTTTCTGTTAGCACTTATTTCACTGAAATCGAAACTTTAACTGATTTCTATCTGAAACACGCAATCCTATCCTTCATTAAAAGGTAGTAATTGCGAAAACAGTTTACAATGCAACAGAAAAACATAATTAAAGATAAAGAATTCAGTGGCTGGAAAAGAGACTAAACACTAGATCAAATAAACTACGTTTAAAATCTCTCACCGCATAAAGCCTGGGAACAAGAATAAAACTCTAGAAACGTTTTACCTTCTTCCCCTACAGCGACTAGGGAGAAGAGTAAAAAACGAGAACAACGTTACCCGCTTGAACGAAACGTTTATTCTCCTCTCTCTCCCTCCGTCTCTATCTCTCTCTCTCTTCTCTCTCGACTTAGAACCTGAGAGAAGAGCCCAATTATATATCGTTAAAACATATTATTTGCTAAAGGAAAAAACTGAAAGGTTTCCCAAATAAAAAGTTCCTTTATTAGAATTTAAACCATTTAAGCTAAGAAAGAATGAACGAAACGCTAGAATCGGTTTACTCTTACTGCAACGTGAAACCGTGAAATACTCTCTCTCTATCGTAACGATAGAGCGCATGTTGAACGTTCTGAACGTCAACAACTGCGGAGACTAAACTAAACGTTAGTTCATCTTTGAAAACAGTACGAGACTTATCAAAGAAATTCTTTCAAAAACAATAAAATTAAAAAAGAATAAATTCTAAAAGGTAAATACGAAATGACGGGCTCAATGTTAATTAACTTCGGTTCCAAGTAAGGACCGCCTACTATTAGGAAAGGTCGCATATAAACAAACATAAAAATTAATTTTTATAAGTTTATAATAAATGGAAAGTTAATCGAAGAGGCCTATAAAGGCGGAGAGAAATAAACTAAATAGATCTATAACTTGTTAAGTAAAATTACCAAAAACCTAAACACACTTCCGTCTAAGGGAAGGGTCGGCCATTTAAAAGTGAATGAGAGTCCATACTCTCTTCGTCACCAACACTTCCGTCTAAGGGAAGGGTCGGCCATAATAAATCTATCCAAAACGAGTTCAAGTTTTGAAATGAAGATAAAACCCCTGCATAGCGAAAGCTCAAAACTGGAATAGTGTACTTCACCAATTCGTTGTGAAAACAAATCCAGTTAGGGACGGCGTATTTAGTAGGTCTTGCCAGTGGCACGACAGAGGGAAAATTGATTCTATGTTGACATCGAGTACTTGAGTACCTACTTGACAGATGGCGCTGTTGATGTACACCCCCACCTGTATAGCGATCGCTGGCGTATTCCGCCCGTAGATTTTTTCTGTCGGGCAGCAGGGATGCAGCTATATGATCATCGGGTAAGTTTGATATTGAAAATTTTCTGGCATCCTAATTAACAGCAAGATCATGTTGTAAGTGTTATACCTGGCATAACAAGAGAAACGTTTGGTAAGACGCCAACCCATCCTCTCCCATGCCATGAGGATGGAGGAGTTGCTTTTTGATAGATGTAGTCTGCATGAAAGGTACTCCATCATTTAACTTGATGATTGACTGGCAAATAACAGTTGCAGTTGTTCAAGAGAGGAAGTAGAAAGAGGTAGAAGAGCCAGTCATTCTACGTCTCCAAGACTTATACTAAATACGCTACCTTACATGGAATGCATACCAAGTCCTATGAGGAATCTGAGTGGTAAAAAACTACTGAACAGCTACCTCAGGACCAGAGGAAGATAGGTACAAATGTTTGTGGGCAACGTCAATAAGGTACAGAGGTAAAGAGAGTTAAACATTTACAGACACAACCCTTTGCTCTAAACGGAGGCAGGTGACAGGTAAGCCAGAAGGCTACTGACATGGCTAGACTTATGAGTTCTGACTAGAGAAAGTAGAGGTACACATTGGCCAAAGTTGTATCGGCAAGCAAACAGCCTTACAAAGCCACAAGGAACAGGTTCAGGATACTTCTTATTCTGGCTAGGGCAAATGAAAAGGCTGCGACACTCGCACTATAGGTGTCAAGCCCAGCAGGCATTTTTGTGTGAACTTCCACGAAGAATAAGGATCAAAAAGGTCACAAACTCATAAGGTACCGAGTCTTCATCTCAAAGTCTGTGAGAAAACAATGGCAATAGAAACACCATCCTTCAAAAGTTTGACATTAAGAAGAGCCTGAAAGTCTTCTAATCTTTTACTAATGCCAAGACGAGGCAGTCTTGTCCAAATGATGTCTTTCTCAAGTTAGCAGTAGGTTGGTGTGCTAGTGCCCTGAGGACAAGGACCATACCTCCCCCAAGTTCTAAGTCTCAGGGTAGGTAATACTGCTTGAAGCTTCCTTTGAACACGCATTGTTCTCCTAAGGAAGGATCCAAATTCTAATGAGAAGCTTATTTAAGCCCTACTAAAAAGTGCTTAGGCCAAAGAGACACATTTTCTACAACTCCCTTCATAGAGAGTATTTTTCTCATGACTTAACCAAAAGCTGGCAATACGGGACACCACTCGACTTGGGGGTCACCACAGTGTCCCACCAAAGGGACCTGGTAGATGGACGAACATGATTCTCTACACAGACACTGCAAGTATTTGATCCCTGGAGGGACAGTTACCTGGTACCAGTATACCAGAAGGATCTGCCATACTAGTCTCACATTCCAGCTTATAGAGTCCTGGTTAAATAGTCGCCGAGTAAGCTCAGTCACTCCCTCATGGAGGAGGAAGGTGGCTTCAAAGGCAGCGTATACTCCACCCTTACCTGGCCTACGGTGCTGATGATTAGTGTTATGGAACTGCACACCTGCAACCAGTCCCATAGCATTAGATGTCACACCAAGCTGACACACAGCTTATTGTACCCTAAGGATCAGTTTGCACGTGAGCTCTGTTACTCCCTCCTCATGAAGAAGAGCAGTTATTATTATTATTATTATTAAATGCTAAGCTACAACCCTAGTTGGAAAAGCAGGATGCTATAAGCCCAGGGGCCCCAACAGGGAAAATAGCTCAGTGAGGAAAGGAAACATGGAAAAATAAAATATTTTAAGAATAGTAACTACATTTAAATAAATATTTCCTATATAAACAATAAAAACTTCAACAAAACAAGAGAAAGAGAAACTAGATACAACAGTGTGCCTGAGTGTACCCTCAAGCAAGAGAACTCTAACCCAAGACAGTGGAAGGCCATGGTACAGAGGCTATAGCACTACCCAAGACTAGAGAACAATGGTTTGATTTTGGAGTGTCCTTCTCCTAGAAGAGCTGCTTACCATAGCTAAAGAGTCTCTTCTACCCTTACCAAGAGGAAAGTAGCCACTGAACAATTACATTGCCGTAGTTAACCCCTGGGGTGAAGAAGAATTGTTTAGTAATCTCAGTGTTGTCAGGTGTATGAGGACAGAGGAGAATCTGTAATGAATAGGCCAGACTATTCGATGTCTGTGTAGGCAAAGGGAAAGAACCGTAACCAGAGAGAAGGATCCAATATGGTACTGTCTGGCCAGTCAAAGGACCCCCTAACTCTCTAGCGGTAGTATCTCAACGGGCGGCTGGTGCCCTGGCCAACCTACTACCTCAAGGGCAAAGGATGCTCTTATTACAAGGACCAACAGGAACAAAGGGAGCAAGTGAAATGTCTCTTATTACCCCAATTTATAGAATCAGTGTTGTGTTCCAGCTCAGACAGTTCACCTGCAGCCAATTCAAGAAGACTATCACATTGAGCTCTAAACCATTTGACTAATCCCGAAGGTACTGGTCGAAGGAGGATGGCTGATATTCCCTACAGGAGGAGGAGAGCAGCTTCATAAGGACAAGAACATTCCTCCTATGTAACAATAGAACTAATGAAGGTGGGAACAATTCTAAAAGAAATGTGACAGTGAACTAAAGACCTTTTCATACTGCCAGAACACACTGGAAAGTTTCACATGCTTGTATTAGTCATGAGAAGAAAACTGGTGTAATATGTAGAGGTATTTATGATTTCCTGTTAAATAGTTGCCAATTTTGTTGAGAATTAAAGCTGTATGTTGAAAGCAGTGAAGAACATAGGTGACAGATTGAATACAGTACTTGCAAAGATAATACACAGTGTATTGAACTTTGTGATGGCATATGTAATAATTTGTATATTCTTGGACTAACAATAACTAGTGTAATAAGGATTTCTACAAGGATTGAAAAATGTTATTTTTATTAGTAAAATAAATTTTTGAATATACTTACCCGATAATCATGTAGCTGTCAACTCCGTTGCCCGACAGAATTCTATGGAGGGATACGCCAGCTATCACAATACTAGAAGGGGGTGTACTTACCAGCGCCACCTGTGGCCAGGTACTATAGTACTTCTTGTTGACACCTCCTCAATTTTTCCTCGGTCCACTGGTTCTCTATGGGGAGGAAGGGAGGGTCAATTAAATCATGATTATCGGGTAAGTATATTCAAAAATTTATTTTACTAATAAAAATAACATTTTTCAATATTAAACTTACCCGATAATCATGTAGCTGATTCACACCCAGGGGGGTGGGTGAAAACCAGTGTACAAGATTAAAGGATAGCTAAGTATCCCATATTTCATATAACAGTTATCTCAAATAACAATGAAATAATAAGTACCTGGTAAGGAAGTCGAATTGAACCGTTACTCTGCCTCTTTTTTAAGTTCGTCTTCCTTACTGAGCGCAGCGTTCCTCTTGGAGGCTGAATCAACTCAAAGGTGCTAAAGTATATAGGGCTGCAACCCCTACTAAAGGACCTCTACACAACCTCTAACCCAGGCGCTTCTCAAGAATGAATTGACCACCCGCCAAATCAAAAGGATGCGGAAGGCTTCTTAGCCTACCGTAACAACCATAAAAACAACAATAAAAGCATTCAAGAGAAAGGTTAAAAAAGGTTATGGGATTAAGGGAATGTAGTGGCTGAGCCCTCACCTACTACTGCACTCGCTGCTACGAATGGTCCCAGGGTGTAGCAGTTCTCGTAAAGAGACTGGACATCTTTAAGATAAAATGATGCAAACACTGACTTGCTCCTCCAATAGGTTGCATCCATTATGCTCTGCAGAGAACGGTTTTTATTAAAGGCCATCGAAGTAGCTACGGCTCTTACTTCGTGGGTCCTTACCTTCAGCAACGCAAGGTCTTCCTCCTTTAAGTGAGAATGGGCTTCTCTAATCAGAAGCCTTATATAATACGAAACCCCGTTCTTGGACATGGGCCTCGAAGGTTTCTTGATGGCACACCATAAGGCTTCTGACTGTCCTCGAATAGGTTTAGACCTATTAAGATAATACTTGAGAGCTCTGACAGGGCAAAGAACTCTCTCTAGCTCGTTACCTACCATGTTGGAGAGGCTAGGTATTTCAAACGATCTAGGCCAAGGACGTGAAGGAAGTTCATTCTTAGCTAAGAATCCGAGCTGAAAAGAACATGTTGCAGATTCGGTCGTGAAACCAATGTTCTTGCTGAAGGCATGAACCTCACTGACTCTCTTAGCTGTTGCAAGGCAGACGAGAAAAAGTGTCTTGAGGGTAAGGTCCTTGAAGGAAGCTGACTGGAGAGGTTCGAACCTAGGTGACATAAGGAACCTTAAGACTACGTCTAGGTTCCAGCCTGGAGTGGATAGACGACGCTCTTTAGAAGTCTCAAAAGACTTAAGGATGTCTTGAAGGTCCTTGTTGGAAGAAAGGTCCAAACCTCTGTGGCGGAGAACTGAAGCCAACATACTCCTGTACCCTTTAATCGTAGGGGCTGAAAGGGATCTCTCATTCCTAAGATGTAATAGGAAGTCAGCTATTTGGGTCACAGAGGTATTGGTAGAGGATACTGCATTGGCTCTACACCAGCTCCGGAAGACTTCCCACTTAGATTGGTAGACTCTACGAGTGGAAACCCTTCTTGCTCTGGCAATCGCGCTGGCTGCCTCCTTCGAAAAGCCTCTAGCTCTAGCGAATCTTTCGACAGTCTGAAGGCAGTCAGCCGAAGAGCGTGGAGGTTTGGGTGCAACCTGTCTACGTGAGGTTGACGTAGAAGGTCCACTCTTAGAGGGAGAGTCCTGGGGACGTCGACTAGCCATTGAAGTACCTCTGTGAACCATTCTCTTGCAGGCCAGAGGGGAGCAACCAGCGTCAGCCGTGTCCCTTCGTGCGAGATGAACTTCTGAAGGACTTTGTTTATTATCTTGAACGGTGGAAATGCGTAAAGGTCGAGATGGGACCAGTTCAGCAGAAAAGCATCCACATGAACTGCTGCTGGGTCTGGAACTGGGGAACAGTACAGCGGAAGTCTCTTGGTCATGGAGGTGGCAAACAGATCTATGGTAGGCTGACCCCACAAGGTCCAAAGTCTGTTGCACACACTCTTGTGGAGGGTCCATTCCGTGGGAATGACCTGATCCCTTCTGCTTAGGCGATCTGCTGAGACGTTCATGTTGCCCTGAATGAACCTCGTGACTAAAGTGAGGTTTTGACTTCTTGACCAAATGAGGAGGTCCCTTGCGATCTCGTATAGGCTCCTCGAATGGGTCCCTCCTTGCTTGGAGATGTAAGCCAAGGCTGTGGTGTTGTCTGAGTTCACCTCCACCACCTTGCCTAGCAGGAGGGACTTGAAGTTCAGCAGGGCTAAATGAACTGCTAGTAGCTCCTTGCAGTTGATGTGGAGCGTTCTCTGTTCCTCGTTCCACGTTCCCGAGCATTCCTGTCCGTTCAAGGTCGCACCCCAGCCCGAGTCCGATGCATCTGAGAAGAGATGAAGATGGGGGTCTGAATAGCCAACGATAGGCCCTCCCTGAGAAGGAGATTGGTCTTCCACCACAAGAGAGTGGTCTTCATCTCTTTGGTGACTGGGATAGAGACTGCTTCGAGAGTCAAACCCTTGTCCCAATGAGCTGCAAGATGGAATTGAAGAGGGCGGAGGTGGAGTCTCCCTAGCTCGACGAACAGGGCCAGCGATGAAAGGGTCCCTGTGAGACTCATCCACTGTCTCACCGAGCAACTGCTCCTCTTCAGCATGCTCATGATGCAATCTAGGGCTTGGCTTATCCTTGGGGCCGATGGAAAAGCCCGAAAATCCTGACTCCGAATCTCCATTCCCAGGTACACAATGGATTGGGAGGGAATGAGCTGAGACTTTTCTATGTTGACTAACAGACCCAGTTCTTTGATTAAGTCCAAAGTCCAGTTGAGACTCTCCAGACAGCGACGACTCGTGGAGGCTCTCAACAGCCAGTCGTCTAAGTAAAGGGAGGCTCTGATGTCCGATAAGTGGAGGAATTTTGCTATATTCCTCATCAGATGCGTAAACACCATAGGAGCTGTGCTTAGGCCAAAACACAGGGCTTGGAATTGGTAGACAACCTTTCCAAAAACGAATCTCAGGAAAGGTTGGGAGTCTGGATGAATAGGAACGTGAAAGTAGGCATCTTTCAGGTCCAACGAGACCATCCAGTCCTCCTGCCTGACCGCTGCTAGGACCGACTTCGTCGTCTCCATCGTGAACGTCTGCTTGGTGACATACGCATTGAGCGCGCTGACGTCCAGCACCGGTCTCCAACCTCCTGTCTTCTTGGCCACCAGAAAGAGACGGTTGTAGAAGCCCGGGGATTGATGGTCCCGGACTATAACCACTGCCTTCTTCTGTACAAGGAGCGACACCTCCTGGTGCAACGCTAGCCTCTTGTCCTCTTCTTTGTAGTTGGGAGAGAGGTTGATGGGAGATGTGGTCAGAGGGGGTTTGCGGCAGAATGGTATCCTGTAACCCTCCCTCAGCCAACTGACAGACTGGGCGTCTGCACCTCTCTTTTCCCAGGCTTGCCAGAAGATCTTGAGTCTGGCTCCTACTGCTGTCTGGAGATGCGGAGAGTCAGTTTTTTCCTTTAGAAGCCTTGGAACTTTTCCTAGACTTGCTCCTGGAAGAGTCTGGACGGGAGCTTCCTCGGCTGGGGGCTCTACCACGAAAGGGCGGTATGAACCTCGTAGCAGGAGTATCAGCCACTGGGGTGCGATAAGTCCTGGGGACTGAGGTAGCAACCTTAGACTTACGAGCCGATGAGGCCACAAGATCATGTGTGTCCTTTTGTATCAGGGCAGCAGACAAGTCCTTAACAAGCTCTTCGGGAAAAAGGAACTTCGAGAGCGGAGCGAAAAGGAGTTGAGACCTTTGACAAGGTGTGATGCTGGAGGAAAGGAAGGTACAAAGCTGCTCCCTTTTCTTAAGAACCCCTGACACAAACATCGAAGCAAGCTCGCCAGATCCATCTCTAATGGCCTTATCCATGCAGGACATTAAGAGCATGGCAGAATCCTTGTCCGCAGGGGAGGTCTTCTTGCTGAGGGCCCCCAGGCACCAGTCTAGGAAGTTGAACATCTCAAATGCTCTAAAAACACCCTTCAGGAAGTGATCAAGGTCTGAGAAGGTCCAGCAAACATTAGAGCGCCTCATTGCTGTTCTACGAGGAGAGTCTACCAGACTTGAGAAGTCAGCCTGGGCAGAGGCAGGTACTCCCAAGCCTGGTTCCTCTCCTGTGGCATACCAAACGCCCGCTTTAGAAGTGAGCTTAGTCGGAGGAAACATGAACGAAGTCTTTCCAAGTTGTTGCTTAGACTGCAACCACTCCCCTAAAATCCTTAACGCTCTCTTAGAGGACCTTGCTAAGACGAGCTTAGTATAAGTAGACTTAGCTGGCTGCATGCCCAGCGAAAACTCAGATGGCGGAGAGCGGGGGATAGCAGAGACAAAGTGGTCTGGGTATACCTCCCTAAAAAGAGCCAAGACCTTACGAAAGTCAATAGAAGGTGGAGAAGACTTGGATTCATCCACGTCTGATGAGGGATCCAGGTGTGCAGCCTCATCATCAGACACCTCATCACCAGAGTGTAGCGAAGAGATCGGTAAGGTATGCTGAACAGCAGAGTCAGCACGAGCTGGAACAACAATATTTGTGGTTTCCTCTTCAAGACTCTGTTGAGGGAACACCTGAGGCTCAGTCTGCAAAGGCTGATCAAAAGAAGTAGCAGAAGGTAGGCGCATGGGTGGAGGAGGCTGACTCCTGGCATGAGTGTCTGAACTCAAGGGTTGCGTTTGCTGAGTGGTTGGCGGATGCGCAGTAGCAAGTTCCTGAGGAACGAGTTGAGGTTCCTGAGGTGTGAGCTGTGAGCGATGAGGTAGTGGCTGCGCAGAACGCAGTAAATGTCTCGCGAGTTGAGGTTCCTGAGGCGCAAGGCTAAGGTGTTGAGGTGCTTGCCTTGAGGAGGGTTGAGCTCGCTGCAGCGAGAGCTGAGGAGACTGACTCATGGATGGGAGAGGTTGTTGTACCTCAAGAGAGTGTTGCCTCACTGGTGGAACTGCAAGTGGAAGCGGAGGAAGTAAGGTATAAGCTTCCTGTTCCCATTGCTGAGGTTGCCTTAAGGAAGGCGGAGGGAGCTGCACACCACTGGAAACAGTAAACTCAGAACGTGGTAAGGTATCCTGAGGAGCCTCAACATCGTACGCCTGGCAGGCAGTACTGCGGTCAGGCGGAGCGATCGCAGGAGGAGGTGTAACCTTCTCAGCCTGACACTCACGCATCAAGACCGCAAGTTGTGACTGCATGGACTGCAGTAGAGTCAACTTGGGGTCGGCAGACACTAAGGTCTGCTGAGGAAAAGCCTTAACAGCAGAGATCTGTTGCGGCAGAACCTTACTCCTCTTAGGCGGAGTGCATTCAACTGATGACTGCGGCGAGTCAGAGCTGATCCAATGACTGCAGCCCGGTTGAGTTCTTGAGGTCTGGACTCTGCGTTTGAGTGGTCTTGAGACCTGAGTCCAGCGTTTCTTCCCTGACAATTGATCAGCAGACGAGTAAAAGACGGGCTCAATCGTCTGCAGGTGGGAGTGACGGTCTCTGGAAGACACGCCCGCAACCACCGAGGATACTTCTGTGCGCCGATCAAGGCCTGCCGAACCCTTTTGCCCTTCGACATTGCTTCTCCCCTGGGCTTGGGAGCTTGCAAGAGGTCCCGGACTGGGAGGACGACTGGCACGCACAGAAGTATCCTCACGCACCACACTGACACTGACACTAGCACTTGGCACTGCACTGACACTAGCACTCGTCACAGCACTGGCACTAATACCACCCACTGCACTCTTGACCTTAAGTTCCTTGACTTCGGCCATAAGAGACTTATGATCACTAACCACTGACTCTACTTTGTCACCTAAGGCCTGAATGGCACGCAAAACAACAGACATATCAGGCTGAGGGCAAATAGTAGGTTCGGGGGTAGCCACTACAAGGGTAGGAAAAGGTAGGGGATCATGAGGTGAGGAAAAAAGTGAAGAGTGAGAAGAACTCCTCCTAACTCTCTCTCTCTCTAACTTGGTTGAATACTTAAGAAGACGGACAAAATCAAGTTCCGAAAGTCCGGCGCATTCCTCACATCGATCTTCTAACTGACAGGACCTTTCCCTACAGTCAGAACAAGCGGTGTGAGGATCTACCGAGGCCTTCGGAATACGCCTATTACAAGACCTACATCGTCTATGGGTGGGGGCTTGTGAAATGTCAGACATCTTGAATCAAAAGAGTTAGCCAAGTGGGGTTTCAAAATCAAGCAAAAGATCGTTAACCGTTAATCAGGACTAAATAATAGCTATCTAAGCTAATATAGAAGTTTTCCAGTAAAGCGACAGCCGAAATCTGAGAGAAATACTTCACCAAAAGCCGTGAAAATACTCCAAGATCATAAGCGTATCCCAGAACGTCTTGCCGGAAGCACGACAGAGGAAAAATTGAGGAGGTGTCAACAAGAAGTACTATAGTACCTGGCCACAGGTGGCGCTGGTAAGTACACCCCCTTCTAGTATTGTGATAGCTGGCGTATCCCTCCATAGAATTCTGTCGGGCAACGGAGTTGACAGCTACATGATTATCGGGTAAGTTTAATATTGAAAAAGAAATTTTGATTTTTTTATAGAAACATACTATTACCACATTATGATACAAGTTATATTTGTGCTTTGGTGTTCGGTGTTTACCTTTGTTTATAGTAACTTTTGTGATATTTAATATCTAAGCTAAATGGACAGGATTAATGAGCTTCATTGATTTAAAGTTAGTTTAAACAATCATTGAAGGTAAAACTGAGATATAAGTGAATTTACGCCATTGTAATTATGCGTCTAGATAATAAATAAAGTAGGAAATAAGTATAAGTGTGTTTGCTTCTGGTTCATTGTGTCCAAAATCCACAACATGGTAACTTTCTATGAATATGTAATTTGATTTAAGAGTGAATAAAACCAACATAAAGGAGGTAAATAGTAAATACTAATTTCATGATGAAAGAGGTCATATCTTTCATGACAAAAATACAATGCTATTTACAACAAGAATGTGCACACTCCTGAAATGACTTCTAAAGCAGAGAGGGGAAAGCTAATCATTTACAAAAGAAAATGTTTAAAAATCTGTCGTATATGAAATAAAAATACAACCTGCAATGATGCTGCCTAAGTCCTATCTGCTTTTGGTCCATCATGGCTCGAATATTCCAAAAGAAGGGACGCTCACAATATTGGCATGAGTCTGATTCTAACCATTCTGGAGTCTGCAACCATAATAAATAACATTAGCAAAAGTTTCAGTTAACCAAGACCACCATTTCTTCATACCATCTTATTTTTAAAATAGCCTTACCATATTTAGTGAGCATTAGCTTAAGACCTAAAGAAAACTACCATACTGGGTAAAAAGATGTTACAAGTACGTTTTTGACAATTGTCCCTGCTTGATAGGTCCTATTATGTATTCATTAATTAAGAACAAAATGTGTTCCAACAGTGGGTTCTCAAATTGAAAAGCTCTGAAGTACTACATAATTGACATAAATCCAGCTCAAAACCCCTTATTCCCAATGAACTTAGTATGCCCATCTTGTTAACACTAGTGAGTTGGCATTCTTATGTATCAAAATTTGTTACATCTATGTGGACATAATAAAAATAAAGTAGTTCTAAAAGAAGTTAATTACTTTTTTTCTGTTTTGAACTTTTTCAAAAACCAAATGACCTATTACCCTGAGTTACTGTACAGACATAAGTTCTTATTTTCTAAAGTTCAGAAGTTGAAATTCTTTTCTAGAGTACAGTACTTACTATCAGGGTTGTATAAAGAAAGTTACTGTGAAAAAATTTAAAGGTAATAAAATTTAAAAAAAAAAGAAAAAAGGTAGGATTCTTTTTCATAAAACAAATACTCAAGTCATACACAAAAGTATTTGCAACTTCAAAAGATAAAAAACAAACAATTCATTTCACAGATAAAAAATCCAGTTCAGTAATGTACATTTTGGTTTAAAAAAAAAAAAATTAGTATGATTCATTCTACATAACCCTCTCCAGCATGACTACTGAAAACATGATCATTGCCTTTAAATAGTTTAAGGAGCAACTTTTTAAAATGTCAAGCAACTTTTTAAAATGTCACACTTTTTACAACGTAGTGCATCAAGAAGGATCATCAAATTCTCCTGAATCATAAACAAAATTCTATACTACCAAACCTTGATAATGGTATAAAAATATAAAAATGTTTTTTCAAGCAACAACAAAATTTAGCTACTAACCTCTTGTCTGTTAGCTTTCATGTCCCAAAAGACAACAGTAGCATCTTCAGCACCAGATATAAGTTGACGACTAACAGGCCCATACACCAAAGAAGAAACTTTGTTCCTGATAAAAGAACACATTAAAAATATTTTCTCAAAGTTAAAAAAACAAAATGTACATAATACTTATTTTAATACTGATCCAGTGTTTACCATGCTTCGCTATTAAAGCTACAGCTTCCTGAACTCTAACATGAAAAATTAAGAATTCTCTCTCCTTTTCTTATACTGCCTATAACTCAAGTATGTTATTGATGCAGCAATGCCATCTGTGACATGCTATAGAAACAGAATATTGGCATTGGGACTACTCTGTAACTTCACAAACTAGAAGTTGATACCTGAACCTAAAAAACCTTTGGACATCACTAAATAATGGGGAGGAACACCAGGTAGGAATAGAAATAATATATTCTGTTACTAACAAAGATTTCATCTATTTCAATTAATCTCATCTGGTGTTAACCATCCTGAATCCCAGTCTTATGGAGGTAGTTAAGCGAGGGAGAGAGACTAAATAAAAATGTACACCTTAATCCTAAACCACTTAAAATTCAACCCGAAAGATCTCGCCTTTTAAACCTGATAAACAATCCATCAAGCCTATATTAAAGAATTTTTTAAAACTTTGTTCTATGGCAGAAAACTAAATGCACTTCTTAATCAGGTACTAAAAGGAACTTCCTTTCCTCTTCCTCGAGATATACCAAAAGTCTAGAGTGGAAAAACTTGAGAAATTTCCATGATAGGCAGAAAAACAACTGCAAACCTTAAGCTAGTCCATAACTAAATCTAAACTAACTAATAAAAAAAATTGAAGAACCACTTGAGTTAATGCATAAAATGCTTCTACTACACGTCCTAAAACCCAATATTGTTTATAAGAGCACCAGGTTTCTTTCAAGTAGTTTGGCAAATAGTGATTTGGAGAGCAAGAGTTGCTCCCATGACCTTTTCTAGAGATGGATTTTTACATACATACATACATACATATACCATGGCACTTCCCCCAATTTTGGGGGGTAGCCGACATCAACAAAGAAGCAAAAACAAAAAGGGGACCTCTACTCTCTACGTTCCTCCCAGCCTAACAAGGGACTCAACCGAGTTCAGCTGGTGCTGCTAGGGTGTCACAGCCCACCCTCCCACATTATCCACCACAGATGAAGCTTCATAATGCTGAATCCCCTACTGCTGCTACCTCCGCGGTCATCTAAGGCATCGGAGGCAGCACAGGGCCTACCGGAACTGCGTCACAATCGCTCGCCATTCATTCCTATTTCTAGCGCGCTCTCTAGCCTCGCTCACATCTATCCTCCTATCACCCAGAGCTTCCTTCACTCCATCCATCCACCCAAACCTTGGCCTTCCTCTCGTACTTTTCCCATCAACTCTTGCATTCATCACCACCTTTAGCAGACAGCCATTACCCATTCTCTCAACATGGCCAAACCACCTCAACACATTCATATCCACTCTAGCTGCTAACTCATTTCTTACACCCGTTCTCACCCTCACCACTTCGTTCCTAACCCTATCTACTCGAGATACACCAGCCATACTCCTTAGACACTTCATCTCAAACACATTCAATTTCTGTCTCTCCATCACTTTCATTCCCCACAACTCCGATCCATACATCACAGTTGGTACAATCACTTTCTCATATAGAACTCTCTTTACATTCATGGATTTTTACAGAAATTAAATGAAGTATTAGCTTTCCTAATATCATTAACTCTAACTTATGAAGTATTAGCTTTCCTAATATCATTAACTCTAACTTCGTAAGTTTTCAATATGCCTAAAATCAAATTTTTCCTGATTTTTTGTTATTTTTGTATTTATTTTGTGGAGAATTAAAGTACAGTCAGCCCTCCCCCCGTCTTTGTGGGTTCCAACATTGCAGTTTCATTTTTTGTGGTAGAGAGATTGGCATTATATTTGAATAAGATTTCAATTACTCACGGTTAGACCGATATGCATAGCCTGACATTTTCAACTGCCTGCGCTTCTTTGTAACAAGCCACCGCCATTGCCATCCCTAAAACCACGCCACTTCTCTGGCTGACTCAGTTCCACTCTACCAGCGTGTCTCATTGGGAAAGCATCTCCACAAGTGTTTGTCAACCAATAATTGATCTTTATTTATACAGGATTTAATTTTTGTACCTGTTATGAAATGATTTTTACTAAACAATACAAGTACTGAACGTGTAGCATAGAGTTCATGTTCAATAAACACTAATACAGTACTGCGCTGTGAGGATAACTTCGTGGGAAGAAATTTCACTGTGTAGAACTTCATTAATGGTAAGTGGTGCAAAAGAACTGGACAATCATTTTTAGTTATAATTTTACCGTTACAATTGTCATAATATAATTATTCATATGTTCATTGAAAAAGAACTACAAATAGTGTATTTATGGTATTTTGCTCTATACAAAATACCCACTGTACAGTAGATACAGGATACATGTTAGGTGATGAGCTGGTAGGGTTATGAGGCGACCTCGCTTAGACAGCGATCACTTACCAGTGGTATGTCGTCTCAACTTAATTAAGCTCTACTGTAGTGATGGTTCTGTACATATATTACAGTAATATACACTAGTGTCAGTGAGTGTTATTGGATTGGAACAACAATGATTTGTTGTTACTTATACATAGGGTGGTGTAGCGATGATTTGTGTTATTTGTCATCTTACCTTGTAATGAAGCTGTTAATAATTACCTTTATAAAGAAATATGAATTTAAATACTGTGACAGCAACCACGTGAAAACCATGTAGAGCAGTACAGTGGGTTACCTAGCGTGTTAGTCAACTGCACGTAGGAAGTTGTCTGTGTTTCAAGGGGTTAGGAGTTTACCAACCATAGGGCAACAATTTTACACAGATTTTTGCTCTTCACGAGTGTCTGTTACCTATCCTCAGCAAAGACAGAGGGCCGACTGTACCCAGTCTCCCGGATTGGGTATCATAATACCACAAAATAAATTAGGGATATTCTTGTTTAGATAAACCTTTAATGTCCTAATTGGGTACAAATACTCATCCTCTGAATCTCTATTCCCTTTATGAGCTAACAAGGGAATATGGAAAGGAAGCAACCATTTAATTTTGTAATTATTCAAGCCCTTGAAACTTAGCAAGAGAGATAATACTGTCTTATCCAATACAAAGCTCACTTTCCTCCATAGAAAATGCCTGCAATTAACTAATAAGTTTTGCTGATGCCCAAAAAAATAGATCGTCATGGTTGTACGATCCTTGAATAATATTTTTTTCCAACGGTTCTTAATATAGATCTTTTAAATATTGTAAGACCATATCTAAACTCCAATGAACTGATCTAATGACAGAGGGTTTCTCAATATTAAAAGATCTGAACCCATCTGCATAAGATATTTCAAGAGGATAAATATAATCCAATATATTTGAGTATTGAATTAAGCACTGACATACAGAATATCCATTAATACCTAAAATATATCCATTAGTAGCTAAAATAGAGTTTATCATCATAAAAAAAAGAAATTCAGATACTTAACAATAAACTGGTATCTTTCTCCAAATTTCTTTAGATCTGCACCAACCAAAATAAATATGCCATTACCTTTGGTATACACTATTGGTAGATTGTCTTTTGGAAGCTAAAATTAGACAGTCTAGTGCAACATGAACACCTTTTCTCTCTAAAGATGCAGTGGATAGTCTCCATGCATTTAGCTGAAGCACACGAAGGCTTAGGCATGCTACTTGCAATAAAGGTTATCTGTGAAGATTGGTCTTGCAAGAGGAACTTATGGGACCTCTGGCAAGAAAGACCAGATATCTGTGAAAAGCTCCAAATGCATAAAAGTCCAGGCCTGACAAATTATGTGGCATGGCATCTATGCTCCAAGGCAAAGGATCTTGAACTGAGGAACAAAACATCTCCATCTTCCTTTTGAGGGAAGTTGCAAACATGTATATATTTGGCTTTCCAACCAATTCCAAATCTCCATGGATATAGAGACAACTTATTCACAGTACTTGACATTTCCTGCTCAACTGATCACCTCAAATATTCAATTCCCCAGAAAGAAGTTAGGTTGTAGTTGGCTTCCCCTCATTTCAGTCCCTGACAATAACTCCTCTACAATAAGTGAATAGTCTCCAACTAGGTACCTCTCGTGGAGATTTCTAGAATCCTTATGAATATATATGGGGAAATAGGCATCTGTCAGATTGATTGTGAACCTCCAATCTCCTTTCCTCCCCAGTCCCAAGGAGAGCGGAAGGAGTCTCCTTCAAAAACTTGGTTAAGACTGTATACTCTTTAAATCTAACACATCCAGAACTGGTCTATATCCCCTTTAACTTCAGTACTAGAAAAATCCAATGGTAAAAACCAGGGGATGCATCAGAGACTTTCACTGCTTGTTTCTTCAGAAGCTTTGAAATATCTAACACAAATCTGGGATTGACATGGCTGTCAGGATAAGAGGAATGAAATGGATTCACAGAAAACAGGGTATTGGAACTTAAGAGAAAGCTCTTATTACATCTCTATTAAAGAAAGAATCCATGGATCTGGATATAGGCACTCCGTTTCAATAGAAGTGAGCCAACTCCACCCACCTGGAAATGCCTAGTCATGAAACTTATAGGTTGACCATCACTAATCTGGCCATCTATAATCCAGGAACATCAGTTAACCAGCATTATTTTTGCTACTGGCCGCTTAGTTGGCGGCACTGTTTCTCAATTATTTTTGCTGCTGGCCTTTTGGTAGCACTGTTTCTAATCGTACATTCATTTACAGCTACTGTACATTTGAAATAGACCAGATTTTGATTAAACTGATGCTATACTTAAGTTTATACAATAATAATGAAAGTAATATTCACATTTTTTAGTACCGTATTTATAAATGAAACCATAGCGAATTATAATCTTTTATATTGTTTACGTTTCTATGTCGATCGACATTTGATACTCCTCTACGCTTTCCAAATCAGCTGATTACAACAAACTACTGAACGATATTTGCTATTTCCTAAAAGAAACAATTTTTACTTGATCTATCATTTTCCAATTAGCATACTAATTCTAATAGTTTTATCTGAAATACTTCTCTCATTTTATTTACTATTGAGTTGAGTCGCACATTGAAGTTAACCGGAGTTTTATTCATGTTGCCGATGCACGATAATTTATAGTTTTTTAGCTCTATGGTGCTTGATTATAAAGCCTAGGAAATTATATATATCGTGCTATAACAAAACTATATTCTCTGTCTTCAGATACTTTGTAACTTTATCTTTGAAAATCTGAATTTACATTTAATTCTGCGATTTGCAAATTCATAGGTTCCTACTAGATTTCCATTTTGTTTCCTCTAGTTTCAAACAAAGCTTTCCCAGATTCCAAACAGAACCGCGCCTATGAATATTGTTTATTTTTTAGCCTTCATTTACAGCTTGTTAGTTTATATTTGGCAATATATTTTCTTGAGGATCTTTTCTCCATAATGAATAAGGGTATATTGTAAAAATATCAAGGGTATATTGTAAAAATATCAGTCTTATGGTACTTTGTTTACTATTGTGCGATGATCAAAATACGTAACAAAAGGTTTTTTTTTTTTCCGCCCATAAGCATTTAGGCAATAATTATAACGTTACTAACGAAACTCTTATCCTTATCTTTTAATTTTCTAACACATTGAAGGAGGAGATACGATAAAGAAATGGAGTAAAACAGGTTAGTCTATTTAATTTGGTTTCCCAAAAAGTAACTCGCATGATACACGAGATATATGATACAATATTTTATGGGTGAAAAAGTGGGGGTCACACAATACACGAGATTGGCTGTAACACAAGTATACAGCGGTATCTTCCGTGTGTTAGCCTACATAAACTCTTATGATCTGCTAAATAACTATTTATTTTACTTGTTTGTACTTCTTTTTCAATAAAGTTTCTCTTGAATTTATTTTATATGTCTTTTCTTTATTAACCAACATTTCCTTATTTAAGAGATATTTCAAGTTTAAAGTGAGGTTGTTAACTACTTGGTATCATGTACCGGATTAGTGATGGCCTACCTGTATTAACCTCTCCTATACCTGCCACAAGCTCTTCCAGGAATGTGATATCTGGTGTTCCTCAGGGTAGTGTTCTAGGCCCATTACTTTTCATACTGTAAACATAGGACATGTGGTTTGGCAGAGAAAACAAGCTTGTTGCATATGCAGATGATGCTACTCTCTTGGCATCAATTCCATCTCCTGAATGTAGATCTAGAGTTGCTGAATCCCTTAATAGCGATCTAGCTAAATTAGTAAATGGTGTAAATTACAGGACATGAAGTTGGATCCTAACAAAACTCTAAGTATGATAGTGAGTACTGTAGGTCATGGACAGTGGCTCCTTAACATCCGGATCTCAGCATTGCTAATATTTCTCTGACTCTGTTAGACTCTTTTGAAATTTTAGGTGTCATTCTTGATAGCTAAGTTACTTTTGGAAACACATTAGGTCTGTCTCTTCTTCAATTGCGCAAAAATAAAGTCTAACTGAGAAAGCATTTCAAGATTTCCAGTAATCACTCTATTCTGAAGAAGAGTTTTAATTCTATTCTGCCTTGTTTTGCGTATTGTTCTCCTGTTCGGTCATCAGCTGCTGTTTCTCATCTTAATTTGTTGGACAGGAACTTAAGAGGCTTTTAAATTTCTTATTCCTGATCTAGATAAAGTATTAATCTCTGGCACCATTGTTCTGTTACTTGGTTATGCATGTTGCTTAAGATTTTTCATAATTCTGAGCATCCTTTGCATTCAGATCTTCCAGGACAGTACATAATACTAGGTATGTAGCTAACTCTAATATTCATGCCTTGGCCATCCTGAGGCTCAATATTACACAGTATTCCATAAGTTTTATTCCAGCTGTGACCAAGTTGTGGAATGACCTTCCTAATGAGGTAGTTAAATTGGTGGAAATTTAAAACCTCAAACTTGCAGTGAATGTTTTTATATTGAAAAGGCTAACATAAGTATATTTTTATAGTTCATTTACAAAAGATATATTTTAATGTTGTTACTGTTCTTAAAATATGTTATCTAATTGTTCATTAACTGTCTTGTAGTTTATTTATTTCCTTATTTCCTTTCTTCACTGGGCTATTTTTTTCCCTGTTGAACCCCTTAGGGTTATGGCAGCCTGCCTTCCCAGATAGGGTTGTAGCTTACCTAGTAATTATAATAATAATTATAATATTCTGTTTGGTGGTTGGTTAGCACAAAACCTTGAAAAGCTACCATTACTTGTACTCCTGGAAGAAGTATTCTGTATATTGGTGAAGAAGGACCTTGGTCAAATAGAAAGAAATGAAAACCTATGCGTGACTGACCCAAAGGTTTCCAATTGCATTTGTATTAGAATCTTGTTCCCACATGCTAGTAATCTTGTCCAAATACAAAATAGGGCCCAAAATGGGAGAGGTTATCAGGAAGTGTTTTCTATGTATCACCACGGAATTAGTAAATAATCATGCTGCTTTTATCAATCTAAGTATTTTGGGTGCTGTGATCAGATTAGCTGATCTGATCACGGCACCCAAAATACTTAGATAAAATACACCCGAAATTTAAAACAAAAGTAAATAAATGTTTTATTAAAGCACAATTAATTATTTAAATAATCGTAATTTCTAAAATGCAATAATGCTTCCGAAAAGAAATCAAATATTGAGAGAGAGAGAGAGAGAGAGAGAGAGAGAGAGAGAGAGAGAGAGAGAGAGAGAGAGAGAGAGAGAGAGAAAGAGATCAGTTGTTGAAAATTAATAGAATGCACTGTTCTTGTTTGTTTACTTAAAAGAAACAATTTTATCAAGATATTTAAGGTTTTAGTTGATAAAATAAGCTGTATTTCTGTTTAAGAAAGTATAAAGTATACAGTAACATACTGCGCAAGAGACAACACATAAGAAGTTGCGAAGTGGCATAAGTTATGAGTTGTCTTAGCAAATCAATATCAAAGAGTATTGTGTATACTATTTCTGAACTTATTCAAAACATCTACGTAAAACAACATAATTCATAAAAAATCAATATATAATGAATACCTGATAAGATAGCCATGGCTGCAAAAGCTAACCTAAACACAGATGTGTTAATGCGTTCGTTTGTTCGTTACGATCAGAGATGAATGTAAACAAAACAATGGTTTTTGTTTTAGATGGTGTGCTTTTTGGCGTATATAGGAAACACATGATATAAAATCTACTTTATCTTGTTAATTTTGGATTTTCAATGATACAACTTAAGATAGTTTATTCAGTGATGGTTTTGATATTCACCAGTCATCTTATACAACAGATATGACAAATTTATTAAAATCTGTCCTAATATTATGTCATGTTATAAAGGGAAATGTACAGTATTTACACCCAGCCTGGTTGTAATTTTAACCTTTTTCAAGTTATTAAAACTTTAAAACATTTTAATTTTTTATTCATTCATATTAACAATTTAATATTAGAAAATATAGTATAGTGCATAGAAAGTATTGAAAATTGGTAGGAAAAACGTTTGAATAGGTAACTTTCCGTTCGCCATGGCCCTAATGGAATTATTCCTATTGTGTTTCAAAATATGCAATTTTTCAATTATGCGGGGGCCATTGATAGACCAAATTCTCACATAATTCGGGACCCTACTGTACCTATACTTTAAAGAGTTAATCCCCCATGGAATGTCAGCCTAAAGGACCACTTTTATAATTCAATCCCATTTAAGGAAAGCACCACATCTAAAGAATGTATTGATTCCAACTACAAAAAAGCAACTTCATGAAATACACTTACGTGTGTCCTTGTAATTCAAATGCTGTTCCTTTGCCACCACCAATATCCCACACAATTACTGACTGATCAAATGAACCAGAGAACAGTAGTTGCCGGTCAATGTCCCATGCTAAAGAACGTATGGACCCATTGTGACCCTGAAAAATAATTCACCTTTTCAAATACAATTAACTTAAGCTTCTACTTTAATTTCATTTTTAAATACAAGTATTAAATAGCTGCAAGAGCTTCATATTGGGAAAAGTTATAAAAAAGTTACAGTGGCAGAACTGACACAATGAGGTGTGTTCATGAGGAAGATTTGAATTCTGTCAAAATAGTAATGATGATTTAAAGAGTTTGAAAGGAGGACATGCGATAAGAGAGGGAAGCCAATACCAATCAAGTGCTGTATTTCTATTACGATAATCACTCGCCATATAGCAGTTCATCTATCATTCCCTCAGTAAACCGCAGATTAATAAATACAGGTTATGTATATCTACCCTATGTATCACAGGTTTCTGAGGGTAGATAAGTTTTATATTTGTTCATATTCAAATTTTTTCTAAATTCAAAAAATTTGAAAATAATCTATATTTTTCCTAGATATACAAACCTGAGTCAATTAAATGGGTTACTCCTACTGTCGATTTTCTACAACCAGACAATAAATAAAAAAATATGGGGTTCAATTGTAACTATAATAGGTACTTAGCAACTAAACAGCATTACAAGCTGCTGTGATGCAATCTCCACTCTATACTGGTCAAAGACTTGTGGGGTGCTTAAGGCAAGACCTTTGCTTAAATGACTCAGGTTTGTAAAGCTAGGAAATATAAAAATTATTTCCAAACTTGTAGCTTATTCCTACATATATGCAAACTTCTGAGTCATTTAAATTGGAGTCCTAAAATAATTAAAAGAGCAAAACCAGGCTTTATGCAAAAGTCAAAAGTAAGTAAAAGAAGACAGTCCTACCGGTTTGTGAAGGGGTGGAGTTGTAGTGCCCGTACCCTCTAGGTTCAGACTAAGGTAGAGGTTAAGCTATTTCAAAATTAGGCATCAAAATATCAAATTATGAGATATAAACATTCATAATCAAGAACTTGTTATTTTCACCTGCATTAGGGTGTAACCCAGCGAGTACTCCAGGGCCCATCTTGTGAGTACGTTCTGACTTGATCCACATTCCATAACCTTATAATGCAGCGAATAACTGATGTCATGATTAGGAATTAGGTGTCCCATATGAGCATAGTTTAAATAATAAATTGAGCCATAACAATAGGACTTAAAAAAAAAATGTGTCAGAAGTCCTGTGAGTGCAATCTTTCAGGTAGTGGCCAGTGAAGGTGTTCTGGCCTCTCCAGCCCACGCGCTAAGAACTTGGGCTACCGAGTTGTTCTTACAGAACGCTAAGGTTGTAGTAAGACCACTTACATAATTTGCTTTAGGGAGGGTACCTGGCGACATTCACCCTTAAGAATTATATACAGTACTGTACAGTACTCTCGTAATGGTTTCACACAACTGAAAAGAAATGCCATTCTTAGATTTTTTTTAGCAGCCTATGCTCACAAAAAGTTCGGAATTTTAGGTCTGAGAGAGGTGGTGTTCTTCAGATACATTCTAACTGCTCTTACAGGACAGAGTAGCAGATTATCAAGATCATCAGTTACCTCTTTGAGAGACGAGATCATAAGAGAGTCAAATCTATGGTAAAAAATAGCTGGATTTTGTTTCTTTGCCAGAAACTAGGGAACGAAGGAAAAAGATAGTTCTTTCCACTCTTTGGAATCCAACAGAAGATAGGATAGACTGAGTAATTTTCTAACTGTCTTGGTTGATGCTAAGACAAGGAGGAAGACGGTCTTTAGAGAGTAAGATCCCTGTTCAGAGCTTTATACAAGGGTTCATAGTAGGCCCTCTTCAGGGACCTAAGAACCTTTGTCACATTCCAAGAGGGAACCTCAAGTTCCCGAGAAGGGCAAGTCTTTTCAAAACCTCTAATGAATGTTGGAACTGTCTGTAAATTACTTCTAAGAAAATATTTGTCCTATTAGTATACTTGCATTAGATAAATATCAATCTATTATCAGAGATGAAAGAATGGAAATGAAACTACCATAAAATATGATTCTGTCCTAATTGTAGAGTCACATTTACAGTAAGTAGTAGTACTCCTAAAAACCGATACAGACCCTTGAAATATTTTGTATCGTTACTTGATATTTGGCTATGGGAATACTAACATGAATTGATAGCTTATTGAAAGGAAATCACTTGATATGCCAACTAGTTTTCTGCCAGAAATATGACTTCACCAGACGTATGATATGAATGACAGATATAAAAGTTTTCTCATTATATTTTTTTTATTTGAAACAGATACTGTAAAGTACTGTATATTATCACTAAAAGAAAATAATAACTTACCAAGATAAATTAGTTCATTTCTATACAAGAAAATAGATTACTTCTATGGAAATATTTGTCCTATTAGTGTTCTATTTCCAACAGACTTGTGTCATCATCACAGTGAAAAAGTGGTCGGAAAAGCGAACAGTCATAATTTTCATAAGTCATAAATCGACGATTACCTGTACAGTGGCATTGAGAGGAGCGAGAATACTTCCACGACACCAACCGCAGAAGATGGTCTACTTTGATGGATAGATGGCGATAGATGTCTTAAGGAGGTATCCAGACATCCTTTTCACACTATTTGACAAAAGCCTCATTGCATGAGATGCTGGATAACCTCCAGGTATGAATTCATAGTAAAGCGACTGCATAGTAGTGTACAGTATTTCTGCATGAGTGATTGATTTGAGGTTTTCTGGCATCCTAACATCTATGGTCATTGACGCCGGTATCGTTTATTGTAAATTAAAAATTTAAAAAAATAATTTAAACAATAAAAACAAAGATGTAATTTTTAAAGTTAAATATCTTTCAGAAGACCTGCTTCTGAAATGAGGCTAAAAATACCACCAGCATGGTAGGACACATCATATCCAAAAATCTTGGCAAGGATGAACCTGCCATCCTCACTTCCAGCCTCAAACAGATAACTATTTCTTTCACTATTATATGTGCAGCATTCGGTCAACAAATGTCTCACTGTCAGCAGTGCCAAACAGTCGTCGCTATATGGCTGATAGTGGCCAGTAAGCAGATATTCATGTGTCAACCGAGTGTGACCAATGCGGAGTTGACATAGAGTAGTTTCCCACTTTCGGGGCATCATGTAATACTTCCAAGGGTATATAAAATTTGTTATTTCTCGCATCTTATTTTCAATTAAACTATTCCAATCCTGTTGCCAATCATTAGAAATCAAATTTTTAATGTTGGGTAAACAATCATCACAAAGAAAGGGATACCTTTTTGGTTGAAAATCCACTGCAGCATTATTTGCCAGTAAATCTGCCTTCTCGTTTCCAGACACATCTACACGTGCCGGAACCCAGCAATTGAACTGTTATACCTCTCAGTCCAATAATAAAAAGCCATTCTAAAATCTCCTCATCACCAAATCCTGTAGGATGGAGGCTAACAGGACGAGAGCTGCGAGAACCCGAAGGTTCAGCGTAGTACTGGTCGCGTGAGCCCAAATGCTTTGCGCAACCAGAGTCCGAAGACTCTCTGTCATGAGAGTGAAACTCAACATGATGAGGGTCACGAGAACTGTCAGAGTCAGCGCAACCGCGTGAACCCATAGGATTCACACGACAAGAAGAGAACTCGCGTTGCGAGACCCCGAAGAGTCAGCACAATGGGAAACCGAAGTTTCCCTGCCACGAGAGCCTGAAGGCTCAGCATGATGAGAGGCACGAGAGCCCGAAGGCTCAGCGTAACCCATATTGCGAGACCCCAAAGGGTCAGTGCAACAGGAAGCCAAAGTTTCCTTGCCACGAGAGCCCGAAGGCTCAGAATGACGAGAGGCACGAGAGCCCAAGGTATCAGCGTAACCAAGGTTGTGAGACCCCGAAGGGTCAGCGCAACAGTAAACCAAAGTTTCCATGCCAGGAGACTCCGAAGTGTCAGTGTGACGAGAGGCACAAGACCCCAAGGGCTCAGCGTAACCAGGGTTACAAAACCCTGAAGGGTCAGCGTAACAGGAGACCGAGATCTCCCTGTCACAAGAACCCGAAGGTCCAGCGTGACTGATGGCACGAGAGTCCAAAGGTTTGGCATAACCACCGTTACAAGAGCCCGAAGGCTTAGAGTAACCACCGTTACAAGAGCCGGAAGGCTCAATTTAACTGGAACTCGGAAGTTCCAAGTCACGAGAACCCAAAGGTTCAACGCGACAGAGGCCCAAAGGACTCCTAGGGTCATGAGAACCCGCAGGGCCAACATGACGAGATCCTGAAGGCTTACAATCACGCCAGCCCAAAGGGTGATCGTCATGAGACCCCAAAGGGTCAGCGTGAGGAGAACCAGCAGGTTCAAAAAGATGTCTCCTCACAGCCCGAGAAGGAGAACGTCCAGGATGGAGAGGGGTCACAAAACCTTCTACCCTATGAACCACCGGATAGGAACGTAGAGCAGACTGCTCGAAGGGGAGACTGATCCAACTCAAGCGCTACCTCCCCCGAAGGGAAGGTTTGGTTCCTAAAGGAGAACATCGCTTAAGACAAGGCTCTCCCTCCGCCCCTGGAGGAGAACCGAAAACGTATAGGGACTGCCAATGCCCAGTGGCCGTCTTCTCTCGCGAACGAGACTCGTTCCCCCGAAGGGGAAACCTGCCTTGGAGAATGCTCTGCCACCACCCCTGGTGGATCAGCAAACCCCTTGGCATCGGAAACAGACTCAGAGCCTGACCAACAGGCAGCAGCGCCTGCGCCAACACAAGGAGGATCAACCTCCGCGGAGGAAGGAGATGACCGCCTTCTCTCCACTCCCAACTAAAAGAGCTCTAAAAGAGCTTCCTTCGAGAGGGGACCATCGACGACCAGCGATGGGCAAAAGGATGCAAGATCGGAAAAAGGGCAGGCACTCCCTGAGGGAAGGGAAGGAGCCGACTCACCAGGGGAGTCAACAGGTTCGCCTATCCCACAAGGTTGACCTGGAGTCACAAGCCCTGCGCTGCTACTCGGCTGTACCTCGGAAGGGCCTGCCAGATGAGCAGCTTAGGAAAGAGGTCGGGGGATAGAAGAAGCAGAAGCCTGCAATGTCTTCGATTTCGAGGAAGACCCCAAAGGCGAAGAATAGCGCTTAGACTACGACTACTTCTCTTTACGCCTGAACCTCCCACTGGGAGGCAGGCCACGCCCAACACTCAACACAAGTGTCATCCCACGAACACCGATGGCCCCGGCAAGCTGGGCACAGGAGGGTCCGTCTCAACGGACAACATAAAGGTATCGCAGATGAAGCCCTCGGGACAAGGACATGTCCGCATACCAGGACTGCAAACACACACACCTGTAACGAAAGAAAAAGAAAAAGCAAAAGTTAAGGCAAGTCAAATTACGGGAGAGAGAGAGACACCTTGTCTACACTCTACAGAGCCAAAAGCAAAAGTGGTTACTCAGCCTGTACATAAATTCCAATCAGAATTTATATCATAGTTTATTGATAATATATCAAAATTTTCTGTCTTGTTTGTGATTGGGGTTCGACTATTATTCCCAGTAATCCTTAACTTTAATTTAGATGTAGGTAGTAGGTTAGCCGGGCACCATCCGCCCGTTGAGGTACTACCGCTAGAGTGTTATTGGATCCTTTGACTGGCCAGACATTAATGCATTGGATCCCTCTATCTGGTTACGACTTATTTTTTCTTTGCCTACACATACACCGAATAGTTTGGCCTATTCTTTACAGATTTTCATACACCTGACAACACTGAAATTACCAAACTCTTCTTCGCTCAAGGGGCTAATTACTATACTGTAATCATTCAGTGGCGATCTTCTTCAAGGTAAGGGTAGAAGAGACTCTTTAGTTATAGTAAACAGCTCTTCTAGGAGGACACTCCAAACTAAAAACATTGTTCTCTAGTCTTGGGTAGTGCCATAGCCTCTGTACCATGATCTTCTACTGTCTTGGGTTAGAGTTCTCTTGCTTGAGGGTACACTCGGGCACACTATTCTATCATATTTTTTTTTCTCTTCCTCTTGTTTTTTTGAAATGGTGTGTTGGGCAGGCTTAATAGAAGGGTCATGGATGCCTAGTGGTTTATCAAGAGGTTGTCTTTTCCTTATCAGATTCTTTTTCAGTTCTCAAAACCATCCTTTCTGTCCTCCCTTCAGTTGAAGTGGCAATCCTGGAGGGTATTTAGTTTTGCATGGTGTATCACCTCCTCCATGTTGACCAGTTTTTCAAACTTTTTTTTCCTTAGGCTATGGGTTTGATCAATCACTTTATTTATATTTCTGTACATTTTGTTTTTGTTAGTATTCTTGTTAATCTAGTTTTTAAGTATGATGTCTCTTTTTTACTGCCATTAATTCTTATGCTGACTGGAGACATTGAGCAAAATCCGAGACCAGTATGTCCTAGATTTCGTCAATATCGTCTACTGTATTGCAATATTCGTGGTCTTCATGCAAATATTCAAGACCTTACAGTTGCGTCCAGACAGTATATTCTTTTGCGATCAGAAACTTTAATTTCTAATATGAGGCACTCATCTGAGCTCCTAATAACTGGTTTTAAGAAGTCAATAATGTTGAAACATGATACCATCTCTAGGACCAGGGGAATGGCGGTGTATATTAGGACTGAGTACCCTGCTTCTCATAAGTCATGCTATGAATGTGGATGTCATGAGATTCCGGTAATAAAACTTTGTGGCAGGCATAACAACTTCTATTTGTGTTCGATCTACCTGAATCCAGACATGGATGATTCTATCTTCGATTGTCTTCTTACCATTATGGCCGAGATACAAGATAATAGAAAGGCATCTTTTGTCTTTGTTGGTGATTTCAATACTCACCATATCAAGTGGTTAAGTTCTGCTTCTCCTACCAAACACCATGGCTTAAGAGCATTAGACTTTGCCTCTGAATCAGGCTGTGACGGCATCAATGACCTTAGATGTCAGGATACCAGAAAACCTCAAATTTATCAATCAATCTATCAGGCTGTGAGCAAATGATAAGTGAAGCTATTCACAGGTCTGGTAACTGCTTGGACCTCGTATACACTGACTATCCTGGTGTTATAATAAGTAAAGTTGGTTCTCCAGTCAGGACATCTGATATTGCCTTGATTTCATAGTAGTGAAGACTGAGCAGCCTGTCCCTGATGTATAATACTTATGTAAGATTTATATGAAATCTCAAGCAGACTGGAATGGGATATTGCATGATCTTTTGGGCTTGAATTGGTCACAAATGTAGTGATGATCCAGTTTTCCCTTTGAATGAGAATCTAGTCAACATAATTGATAGGTGTATCCCTTCTCGTGTGCTAAGGTACCGAGTGAAGGACAAACCATGGTTCAATGATGATTGTAGACGTTCTTATTTGGAGACGTAGGAGGCCTATCATCTTTGAAAGGGTAACATAACAGATGTGACCTGGAATAACTATGCTCAGCTTAGAGCTTTTGCTCAGAGAATTTATGCTTCAACTGAAAAGGAATAAAACCTAACCAAAAAAGAAACCTTTTCTGGTACAACCCAGGAAATTAAGTGGTAGACTATCCCTAAATCTCCACTCTTTGGTGTAGATGCAACAGTTCCTCCTCTACTTAAACCAGATGGCTTAGTCACTCACTGTCCAAAGGAAAAGGCAAACCCTTTGGCTGATGTGTTTGACAGCAAACAGTAATGAGAAACTTGAACTTCCTCATTCCTATTTAGCTTTTCGATCTCATGAAATTCAAGCTCTGTTGATGGACCTTGATGTTTATGGAGGTGTAGACCCAAATGGTATTTTTCCTTTGATTTTTTTTTATAAAGACTGCAGATTTCTTAACTTCAAAGTTATCTGTTATCTTGTGCAAGTTAGCAAGAAGAGGAACTTTAGCACTTGTTGGAGAATTGGTTATGTTACTCCTCTTTGCAAATGTGTTTGTGGTAGCTCAAGTCCAACTGATTACCGCCCAATTTTCATAACCCATATTATCACAAGTTTTTGAAAGTCTTTTGGCAAAACGTCTTGATAGGTTTTCTGAAGGTAATCATCAGCTCCCTAGTTTGCAATTTGGTTTTTGCAAAGCCCCTGGTGTATGTGATGCCCTTTTTACAATCTCCAATACTACACAGAAATCCCTCGATTGTGGTCAGGAAGTTCGCATGATTGGCCTTGATTTTAGTGCTGCATTTGACCGTGTCAATCATGAGGACCTTGTTTTCAAACTCAAACAGTTGCGAGTGGGTAGTTAATTTATTAGCAATATCATTGAATTTTCAAGAAATAGATCTCAAAGAGTTGTTGTTGATGGGCACCTTAGTGAATATGGGAATGTGATATCTGGTGTCCCACCGGGTAGTGTTCTTGGCCCATTACTTTTCATACTATATACACATGACATGTGGTTTGGCAGAGAAAACAAACTTGTTTTATATGCAGATGATGCTACTCTCTTGGCATCAATTCCATCTCCTAGATGTATATCTAGGGTTGCTGAATCCCTCAATAGAGATCTATCTGAAATTAGTGCATGGTGCAAATTATGGGGTATGAAGTTGAATCCTAACAAAATTCAAAGTATGATTATAAGTAGGTCAAGGAGAGTGGCTCCTCAACATCCAGATCTCAGCATTGATGATGTTTCTTCAACTTTGTATGACTTATAAAACTTTAGGTGTGATTCTCAACAGCAAATTTACTTTTGAGTATAAGGTCTGTCTTCTTCAATTGCACAAAATATTAGCTTACTGTATTAAGAAAGTCTTTTAAGATTTTTGGTGATCAATCTATTCTGAAGTGTTTTAATTCTTTCAATCTATCTTATTTCAAGTATTGTTCTCTTGTCTGGTCTTCAGCTGCTGATTCTCATCTTAATTTGTTGGACAGGAACTTAAGGTCTATTAAATTTCTTATTCTTGATCTATATATCAATCTTTGGCACAATCGTTCAATTAGCTCATTATGCATGCTGCATAAGATTTTTCATATTTCTGACCATCCTTTACATTCAGGTCTTCCTGGAAAGTTCCATCTTGTTCGTAATACTACGCATGTAATTAATTCTAATAGTTAGGACTTCTCCATCATGAGGCTCAATACTACACAGCATTCTAGAAGTTTTATTCCAGCTATGACCAAGTTGTGGAATCATCTTCCAAATCGGGTAGTTGAATCAGTAGAACTTCAAAGTTCAAACTTGCAGCAAATGTTTTTATGTTGAACAGGCTGACATGAGTTTTTTAAGTTTATATATGACATATATGTTTTGATGTTGTTACTGTTTTTAAAATATTTTGTTCATTTTATTCATATCGTGTATTTCCCTGTTTCCTTTCCTTGCTGGGCTATTTTTCCCTGTTGGAACCCTTGAGCTTGTAGCATCTTGCTTTGCCAACTAGGGTTGTAGCTTGGCTAGTAATAATAATAATAATAATACAGTAATTAATTTTCCGTACATTATACTTTGCACAATATTCTATCCTTAATCGTAATTTCAATTGGCTAACTTTATTTAATTATTATATTTCTTAGTTCATTATTTTAACATATATTCCAGTTTATTCTTGTTAAGTAGTAAATTGTAATTTATTTGAATTAGGTCACTGGAAGAACGTCAGTTCAACATTTATTAACTGCCCCTTGGTTGTTAAGAGATCACTGGATTCCAGCAGCTTTAGCTATTTACTAATGACTCACGTCATTCTTTGCCTTTTCAAAGGTTTGGTAATTGGGAAAGGAACTCAGTCAGTCAGTCAAAGGTACAGCCTTACGGTATGAAGTAGTGCCCAGTACCATACCACACCACACCAACTTAGGACGGAAGCGCACCTTATTTCATTTCATGCTACCAAAGGCACTTCAGACGTGTGAACAATGAATATGGAGTAATAATGGCCACCATCACCGTTAAGAATCAGTCGCCATCGTATTGTGATCTTCATGTCTACACCTAAGTTCCAGGATGACATCGGTTGGTCTCTGAAAACTCGAGGGAAGTTTGTAATTGAGAGTCCAAAATAATTTTATGGGATAATGCTTACCCATAAAAAATGTGTCCAATTGCCTAATTTAAGCGTAAATCTTATTTTTTTCTTATTCTATAATCATTCATATCTAAGGTATGACGTATGAATTGTGTATTAGATATTGTGCATATTATTTGATGTATTACAAATGTGTTAATGGTTTTACATGCATTATTGTTTATAGGACTTGGAACGAGCTGTATGTAGCACGGTCACCCCTGTACTACCTTTGAGACCGTGTTTTTGGTACTTTTTCAGTATTTTTTAATATACTTTTGATTGACCTAGACTATACTTTGTCCATAAAACTAAATTAAATTTTCAGCTCACAGCTGACTGGTGTGAGTGAGTGGGGTAGCCAGTCTACCCCTACCCCCACCCACAAAACTAGTGGATGTTATCCCTCACGAAAATTGTCTTGGCTAGTCTCTTAGCTTTGCCAAAAAGTAATACTGTACAACTATACTGTAAATAGCAAAAGGTTTGCATTTGTGCTGGAACAATTCTAATTTAAATGGCTGACTAAGATAGAAGTAACACAAAATACACGAGTTTTAGCTAAAATGAATTAGTTTCTTTACCTTTAAATTTGTTATTACTTGTGGACCATTTTCTTCCAACTTCAACATAGTAATGTTACCACTGTAGTCTCCAACAAAAACATGACGACTTTTTGAATCAAATTGTAAAGCAGTACACCATCCTGTACACTGATGACCTCCTAACCTCCGTCCACTCTCGGTGCAGTGGTAAACAAAGAATTTGTCTCGAGATACTGACAGAACCCATTCTGAATCTTGGCAATATATAACACTTGTTACTCGATTCTGGTGACTAATGTAATCTCGAATGTGCCTGATGCTGTTGTAGTCACGCGCTACCTCAAATTCCTGTAAAAGATATGAATTGATGATCATGAAATAGCCCTATGTAAGAAAATCTCTCTTTGCAATAAAAAAAATCAATCAGAAGACAATTCTTTTACAATTTCCTTCATCTACTATTCATGTCTCCATTGTATTTCTTTCCTTCATACAACTTGAGAACTAAAGGTCTTTATCTTCAATGAAAAGATAAACAACAATACATTCATTTTAATCAATTATCAAGTGTAATATATTACTGTAGTCTGAGATGATGGATTCAACACTCACAAGCAGCATATCATATTACAGACTGATTTGTTCTTAAGAAAAATATTTCTTTACACAAGTAAAATAGAGTAAAATAGAAGTGACAAGTAAAGATACTTTGATAAAACTTTCATAAACTCATATGTTATTCATTCTCTATAAATGAAAAACATGGCTATAATAAGATTACAAACCAAATGAAAATAAAAATCTTATATAGACGTACTTTGTGAAATTACAGATTTTTAAGGTGCGTAATTCCTAGCTACAGTATACAAACTTCAGTCCTTTAATAGGAGTATCTGTTAAAACTTTAATGAGATGGATTTCTCTTGCTTGGTGGTACACTAGGGCAAACTTTTCTGTCTTATTTCTCTTCCTCTTGTTATTTTAGGTTCCTATAATTTATATAAGAAAGATCTATTTCAATATTATTACTGTTCTTAAAACATTTTATATTGCTCACTATTTCTCTTGTAGTTTGTTTATTTCCTAATTTCCTTTCCTCACTGGGCAATTTTTCCCTGTTGGAGCCCTTGGGCTTAGCGCATCCAGCTTTTCCGACTAGGGTTGTAGCTTAGCTAACAACAACAACAACAACAACAACAATAAAAATAATAATAATAATAATAATAGTAGTTATTGCTGGGTGCCAGGGTAGTCCAACCCACCTGATAGGCTGCTGAGCTCTAACTTTGACTTTCAGTCTAAGACTTGTGAGGAGGTTAAGGCTGGATGTGAAACTTCAGGGACTCGGGTGTGCATATTTAGGAAAAATACAAAATACTTTTAAAATTTGTGATTTGTTCCTACATGAATGCATACTCGCATACCCTTGTCCTTTAATAGGAGACTTATCCTTAGGAGCGATTAAGTCCCTATAACCAAACTGGCTGGTTTATCATCCTTGGAAATATCAAAGCACTTTGGCCCTGTACAAGAGTGAAAGTGAGGACTTCTGTCAAGCTCTTTATGACCTGCGCATGAAGATGTGGCAGGTGTTAGGCAAGCTCACTACCAGGAACTGGTAGACAGTCAATGAAAACCAATATCTGTATGGAGGATATGGTATCATATTTCGCTGAAACCAGAAGGTAGGGATTTTGCTGGCTACTTACCAGTAATGCTTACAAATCCTGGAGCAATCACCAGTGTGGGAGACCATGCAGAATGAATTCCCCAATGACAAGGGAATATTCAGAATATGTTATTACTATCAAGCTAGAAGTTCTTGGTAGTACGAGAGCAACAGTGCTATCTCCTTCCATTTGCTGAAATTAATTTTCAATGTGTTTTAGCAGCATAATTTGGTGCTCTTTTTCTTTCTGCCTAGCTATGAGGCTGGGTTACCAATTGAAAAAGATTCTCGTATCACGGTAGAAGGATGTCAACTACCATTGGCCTGGAGGTGAGGTGAGGCAAGTCTCAACTAAGAAGGCACCAGAAAGGTGGCCATGAACACTCGGGGCAAACGACAGTCTGGAACTTTGGCTTGAACTGAAAACCAAAGCTTCGGGGATAAGGAGAAGATTCCGATGGACCGAAGGATATTATCTAGATGTATGAATTCTTCATCATCATGAGTGGGAGAAGTCCTCTTCCTGATGGCAGGTTATGAGACGCTTATTTGAACCTTTAGGTTTTTGTCTCATGAAACCCTCGGGTTCTCGAGACGGTCATACTGAGCCTTCGGGCTCTCGTGACCCTGAGTTCTCAGGCTCTCGTTGTGTTGAGCCTTCAGGCTCTCGTTGCGTTGAGCCTTCAGGCTCTCGTAATCCTAAGCCTTCAGGTCCTAGTTACACTGAGCCTTTGGCCTCCCATTGCGTTGAGCCTTCGTGCTCTCATGACCATCGTTACGCTAGTCCCTCGGGACCTCATAACCCTGAGACCTAGTGCTCTCGTCACGCTGATTCTTCGGGCTCTCACGACCCTGGACCCCCAGGCCCACGTCAAGCAGAACCCTTGGATTCTCGTTGTGTGCGATGCTGCCACGTACATCCATGCAGGGAATGGAAAGAGGGGTAACAAGTCAAACTCGTAGTTTCTTTAAAATCATGTGTAATAAAGATACACGGACATCAGCGGGATAGCAGTGGGAGGCAGTTCCATGCTTGTCACTACAATGACCACTGGACAACGGCTGACTATGCACATGACGTAAAGAAATGCAGTGTTGACACATATAATTACATTGTTGCCACAATGCATAATGAAATAGTGGTCTTACAGTATGTGAAATGTGAAAAGATAAATGGAAATATTTACAGTATATTATTTTTCTACAAAATAATAATAAAGTGAAAGTACATAAATGCTTATAAACTGTACGTAATGCATGTTCTGTACAACATATTACATATCTACTGAATACACCTCCCTCCCCCTTTACGCTCGTAGCACTGTCTTGGGCGTAACATGAACTCTTTTTGAGCTAGTTGAGGTGAATGACGAGGGGTATTGGAGGGTTGAAATGATGGCTCTCTTTTCTGGCCAGAAAAAGGGGACACAAGGACTTGGGGAGAGGTGTCATCACTCATATTAGCCACTGGGTGTATATGTCTTCGGTTTCAAAACCATACACGGCCACTAGGAAGGCGCACTTTGTAACGTCTCGTCGTACCGCCGCCCATCTGGATGCCAATCTTGTCTCATCGAAGCGTCATGGCACCCTGTATCCTAACTCGTTGGCCGATGGTGAGCTTTAAATGGTGGGCATGTGAATTGTAAACACTCATCCCCTGGTCGGTGTTGGCAGCAGTGCGACGGTCGTAATCTTCAGTCTTGGTTTGCGACTCATCTGTGAATGACCTGGGGTGGGCCGGAAAACGTGTGGAGAGGATGGCCATAGAGAATCTGTGTAAGGGAGCGTCTAGCAGGGGTCGATACAAAGCTCCGGCAGTCCTATATCAAATGCTTCACAATCTATGATCGGGGATGGAGCAGTCTTGATGATAAGGTGTTATACAGCTTTCACTGCTGCTTCTACAGGACCATTAGACTGTGGGTAATGTGTGGAGAAGATGATGATGTGATGAACTACCCAGCAGTTGGCGAATTCCTTGGAGTCATTGCTGGAAAATGGGGGACCTCCATCAGTTCATAAGTGGAGTGGAACACCAACCTGGCGGAAGACACAGAACATTCTTGTAACTTTGGCTGCAGTTGTATGATGTCCACAGGGAACAGCTACAGGGCAGCCTGAAAGTCTATCAGCGATAACAAGGAAGTATTTTCGCTGCTACATGGAAGAAGTCAGTCGAGACATTTTCAAAGGGCCGGGATGGGTGGTGGTCATACATGTAAGGTTCTTGTTGATGACTGGGGAGAAGCTGTTGGCAGGCATCATAACTTTTTACTTTACTCTTTATATCTGCATTGATGCCTGACCAAAATACTGTCTGCTTTGCACAACGTCCAGTAGCTTCTATCCCTTGGTGGCTGTCGTGGAGTCAATCCAAGGTGCGTTTGCAGAGGGCGGCAAGGATGACGATCCGTGGTCCATATGATACTAACTCTCCATCTGCGTAAAGGCTGTCCTGCACCTTCCAATATAGGAGGGCGGAAGGGTAGAGGTCGTAGTGGTTGGTGGGGAAGCCATTGGAGATGTAGTGGAGGAGATGACTGTAGTCTTGATCCAGAGATGCAGCTGTGCAGATTTCTTGAAGAGACTTATCTTCTTTGATGACGAGTCCTGTTGCCTGATTGTCAGTGGAAGTGATGGTGCTGGCAACGATGCGCCTGACATGTGCAGTCGAAGCGGTGCACTCTTCTTCATCTTCAGGTGTGGGGCAACTGGTTGGGGAATGAGACAGGGCATCTGGGATGCAGATAGGTTTCCCTGGGCACCAAACTACAGTGAAGATGTAGGGAGCCACTTTTATCTAGAGGTATTGTTATCGTGGATTCTCAAGAGCATCCAAAGTGTAGTGAAATGTTGAAGTCGAGACAAGTATAGACGGCACTTAGCCAAAGCCCAAGTGATTGCAAGTAGCTCCAGCTCAATGGTGGCATAACAATTTTCTGTATCCATAAGGAAACAAGAGCCACATTGGACTAGACGCATCTGACCTCGGCCGTTATCTTGAAGTAGGGCATAGCCGAAACCGTATAGGCGTGAGACACCTGTTTGCAGAACCATGGGAGAGGCAGGATTGAAGGGTGCTAGGACAGGTGGTGAAGTCAGAGCTGTATTGACTTTTTTAAATGGTTGCTCATGGTCGGACGTCCAATTGAACGAGCGTTTGGGGCTCATAAGTGGGCGTAGGGACTGTGCTGTTGCTGCAATGTCTGGAGTGAAGTAGGCGAGTTGACTGACACATAAACGCAAAAATTAACCTTAAGGGCAGCTACACTGAATTTCTGTTTGTTGAGGGTGATGCTATATTGATGACACCTAGTCAGCATTTGGTGTATGTGTTGTAGGTGGGAAGGGAGATCCTCATCGGAAAGAAGGATATCATCTACAACTTTCACAATTTGGGATATCTTGTAGTTCCATACCTCCACGGAGGCAGCATGCATCACCTGTCGCCGAAAATCCCATCAGGCCACGGCAGTGCTGGAATCTCCCATACGGAGTTATAAACATGGTCAGGTGGCGGTCCTCTTCTGCTAATTCCATTTGCCAATAACAATGCAGGGCATCTGCTGCGGTGAAATATGACAAATTTGTATTTTTCCTAGCTTACAAACATTTCGCTATCTATATTTTGTATACAGGTATTGCTTTTGGATTGCAAGTGATGTGTGTGGCAAGAAGTTTGTTGGAGGCAGGGGGCAATGAATGGTGGAATGAAGGAGTGAAGGTAAAAGTGGAAGAGAAAAAGAGGGCTTTTGAAGAATGGCTGCAGAGTAATAGTGTAGAGAAGTATGAAAGATATAGAGAGAAAAATGTGGAAGTAAAGCGCAAGGTAAGTGAGGCAAAGAGGGCAGCTGACCTGAGGTGGGGTCAGGGATTGGGTCATTCATAAGAAGAGAATATGAAGTTTTGGAAAGAAGTGAAGAGAGTAAGGAATGCTGATACAAGAATTGAAGAGACAGTGAAAGATGGAAATGGAAGGTTGTTAAAAGGAGAGGCGGCAAGGAAAACGTGGGCGGAATATTTTGAAAGTTTAGTGAATGTTGAGGATAATAGGGAGGCAGATATAATTTCTGTTGCAGGTGTTGAGGTGCCGGTGATGGGAGATGAGAATGAGAGAGAGATTACAAGTGAGGAAGTGAGGAGAGCACTGGATGAAACGAGAGGAGAAAAAGCATCTGGTATGGATGGTGTGAGAGCTGAGATGTTGAAGGAAGGGGGTGTAACTGTACTTGAATGATTGGTGAGATTGTTTAATATGTGTTTTGTGTTGTCAATGGTACCAGTAGACTGGGTTTGTGCGTGTATTGTACCACTATATAAGGTTAAGGGAGATGTGCATGAGTGTTGTAATTCAAGGGGTACTGTATTAGTTTGAGTTTACAGTAGTTGGAAAAATGTATGGTAGAGTACTGATTAATAGGATTAAGGATAAAACAGAGAATGCAATCTTAGAAGTACAGAGTGGTTTTAGAAGAGGTAGGGGTTATATGAATCAGATTTTTACAGTTAGGCAGATATGCAAGAACTATTTAGCAAAAGGTGAGGAGGTGTATGTTGTGTTTATGGATCTGGAGAAATCGTATGATAGAGTTGATAGGGAAGCAATGTGGAATGTGATGAGGTTATATGGAGTTGGTGGAAGGTTGTTGCAAGCAGTGAAAAGTTTCTACAAAGGTAGTAAAGCATGTGTTAGGATAGGAAATGAAGTGAGCGATTGGTTTCCGGTGAGAGTGGGGCTGAGACAGGGATGTGCGATGTTGCCGTGGTTGTTTAACTTGTATGTTGATGGAGTGGTGAGAGAGGTGAATGCTCGAGTGCTTGGACGAGGATTGAAACTGGTAGACGAGAATGACCATGAATGGGAGGTAAATCAGTTGTTTGCAGATAATACTGTACTGGTTGCAGACGTGGAAGAGAAGCTTGGCCGATTAGTGACAGAATTTGGAAGGGTGTGTGAGAGAAGGAAGTTGAGAGTTAATGTGGGTAAGAGTAAGGTTATGAGATGTACGAGAAGGGAAGGTGGTGCGAGATTGAATGTTATCTTGAATGGAGAGTTACTTGGGGAGGTGGATCAGTTTAAGTACTTGGGGTCTGTTGTTGCAGCAAATAGTGGAGTGGAAGCAGATATACGTCAGAGAGTGAATGAAGGATGCAAAGTGTTGGGGGCAGTTAAGGGAGTAGTAAAAAATAAGAGGGTTGGGCATGAATGTAAAGAGAGTTCTGTATGAGAAAGTGATTGTACCAACTGTGATGTATGGATCGAAGTTGTGGGGAATGAAAGTGACGGAGAGACAGAAATTGAATGTGTTTGAGATGAAGTGTCTAAGGAGTACGGCTGGTGTATCTTGAGTAGATAGGGTTGGGAATGAAGTAGTGAGGGTGAGAACGGGTGTAAGAAATGAGTTAGCAGCTAGAGTGGATATGAATCTGTTGAGGTGGTTTGGCCATGTTGAGAGAATGGGTAATGGCTGTCTGCTAAAGAAGGTGATGAATGCAAGAGTTGATGGGAGAAGTACAAGAGGAAGGCCAAGGTTTGGGTGGAAGGATGGAGTGAAGGAAGCTCTGGGTGACAGGAGGATAGATGTGATAGGAGGATAGATGTGAGAGAGGCAAGAGAGCGTGCTAGAAATAGGAATGAATGGCGAGCGATTGTAACACAGTTCTGGTAGGCCGGGCTGCTTCCTCTAGTGACTTGGATGACCGCGGAGGTAGCAGCAGTAGGGGATTCAGCATTATGAAGCTTCATCTGTGGTGGATATCAGGGGAGGGTGGGCTGTGGCACCCTAGCAGTACCAGCCAAACTCGGTTGAGTCCCTTGTCAGGCTGGGAGGAACGTAGAGAGGAGAGGTCCCCTTTTTGTTTCATTTGTTTGATGTCGGCTAACCCCCAAAATTGGGGGAAGTGCCTTAGTACATGCATGTACAGTATATTGCTTTCGGCAAAGCTGAACTAGCCATGAGGATTTTATTGTGAGGGATAACTACCGCACCCGCTAGTTAGAGGGTGGGTACCCCACTCACTCACACACATGGGTTGAGTAACCCCTTTGCTTACTGGCAGGACTTCTGGGGGACAGGGTGGCTGGCCAATGTGTATAAATACTGTAGTGGAATGTTTGTATGCTAGGAAAAATCACAAATTCTAAGTAATTTGTATTTTTCCTAACATACTTACCAAGAACTACTTTCTTAGGAGTACCTGGAATCTTCTCTCATCCGCCCAGAGTTTTGTGTAGTTTACCCTACTTCCGTTTTCTGTGAGGACTACCTCAGGGGGAAGGATACGAGCCCTGAGGCTAATCCCGAGCCAGGCCGCGTGCTAGCTTGGGTCTCGACCCTCAGTAAGTTCTTGGATGCTTAATTACCTAAGGGTCAGAAAGGCACTCAGGGAAGGAAGAGAGGGCCATTAGATGAAAGTAGTTCTCGGTAAGTATGTTAGGAAAAATACAAATTACTTAGAGTTTGTGATTTGTTCCAAAACGGAGACTTACCTCGAACTACTTTCTTAGGAGACATACACTTTAGGAGGTGGGAGTGGCTCCCTGATCCCTAGACCCAATTAAACAGGACGGCAAGGGACCTAGATAGGAGACTAGGTTCAAAATTGGCCGGAAAACGAAACGTAGGGAAAACTACACAAAGAGCTCATGTTAGTGTCTAAATAACTCACCTTTAAAACATTCCTCGATGCTGTGTCCGATGATGATGTGAACTGATGTCTTGTGCAGGCTCTACCTGAGTTACCCCCGGGGGGAAGGGAAAAAGGGAAAGGAAGGACATGGGGGATAGGTAAACAAACCTGTGTCTCTTGGTCTTGCTACCCACGATTGTACCTGGGGCTACACCGTTAAATCGCCTGGAGCGCGGAGATGACTGTTCCTATAGAGAACCAGTCTAAAGACTTCCTCGAACATTCCTTGAGGTAGTGAGTTGTGAAGGTAGACTGGTTCGACCAGGTGCCTCCTCTAAGGATCTGAGCCACTGCCATGTTCTTCTTGAATGCTAGGGAGGTACTTAGACCTCTAATGTCTTGGGGCCGGGGGTTACCTGGAAGGGAAGACCCGCACTGCTATAGGCCCTGATAATTACCTGTCTTAGCCAAAAGGAGATGGTATTCTTTGAGACCTGCTTTCACTGTGCCCGTGGAGACGAAGAGGTTCTTGATACCAGGGCGGAGACTAGCCGTCCTTTCCAGATATTTCCTTACGGCTCTGACGGGACACAACTTCAAATCCTCCTCGATGCTGTGTCCGATGACGATGTGAACTGATGTCTTGTGCAGGCTCTACCTGAGTTACCTCCGGGGGGAAGGGAAAAAGGGAAAGGAAGGACATGGGGGATAGGTAAACAAACCTGTGTCTCTTGGTCTTGCTACCCACGATTGTACCTGGGGCTACACCGTTAAATCGCCTGGAGCGCGGAGATGACTGTTCCTATAGAGAACCAGTCTAAAGACTTCCTCGAACATTCCTTGAGGTAGTGAGTTGTGAAGGTAGACTGGTTTGACCAGGTGCCTCCTCTAAGGATCTGAGCCACTGCCATGTTCTTCTTGAATGCTAGGGAGGTACTTAGACCTCTAATGTCTTGGGGCCTGAGGTTACCTGGAAGGGAAGACCCGCATTGCTATAGGCCCTGATAATTACCTGTCTTAGCCAAAAGGAGATGGTATTCTTTGAGACCTGCTTTTTCACTGTGCCCGTGGAGACAAAGAGGTTCTTGATACCAGGGCGGAGACTAGCCGTCCTTTCCAGATATTTCCTTACGGCTCTGATGGGACACAACTTCAAATCCTCCGCATTACCAGACTGAGGAATTGCTGGAATTGTGAAGCCCTCGAACTTGGGATCCCAGACAGCTGGATTCTGGGTCTTAGCCACAAACGATGGGACGAACTTGAAGGAGATCTCACGCCAACCCTTCGCGTGTGAGATTTCGTAGGACAACCCGTGGATTTCCCCCACCCTCTTTGCTGATGCCAAAGCTAACAAAAAGACAGTCTTGAGGGTTACCTCCCTGTCCACTATGTCCTTCAAGGGTTCGAACGGGGGTTCACTTAACATCTTCAGAACTCTTGCCACGTCCCACTGCGGTACCCTGGAGGCTTGAGGGCGACATGCTTGTTCGAAGCTCCTGATGAGCATAGAGATATGTCTTGAGGAACCCAGATCAATGCCCTTCAGGAGGAAAACTTGGCCTAAGGCTGCACGGACTCCCTTGATGGCCGGTATTGACATGTCGACCACGTCTCTGAGGTGTACGAGGAAGTCCGCAATGTCCGGGATAGAAGCCCTTAGTGTCTTGATGTTTCTGGAGGAACACCATTTCGTAAATGTGGTCCATTTTGCCTGGTAGACCGCTGCTGAAGAACGCCTCAGATAACGCGACATTCTTTCCGCTGTCCCTGCCGAATACCCCTCCTTCCTTAGGAGACGCTCGATAACCTCTACGCGTAAAGGCGAAGAGATCGAGGATTGTCGTGGAACCTTTGGAAGTGGGGCTGTCTGAGAAAGTCTGGTCTGTCTGGCAGAGACCACGGGGGAAGGCACGCTAGCTCTTTTAGATCCGCGAACCACTCCCTCTCCGGCCACCAGGGCGCTACCAAAGTCATCCTTAGGTTGTGAGCTGTCCTTACCCTGTTGAGCACTTGCCTGATCAACGCGAAGGGAGGAAAAGCGTATACGTCGAGATTGTCCCACCTGTGTTGGAAGGCGTCCTCCAATGCCGCCTTTGGGTCTGGGACAGGAGAACAGAATACGGGGAGTTGTGCATTCAGCCTTGTTGCGAAAAGGTCCATTACTGGCGAACCCCACTTCTGGATGATGAGCCTGGCTACTTCTGGGTGCAGAGACCACTCAGTTCCCACCACCTGGCCCATCCTGCTGAGTCCGTCGGCCAGGACATTTTTTCCTGGAATGAACCTCGCTGTGATCACGATTCGTTCTGACTCGGCCCAATCCAGGATCTCCAACGTGAGATCGCACAACTCCTTCGATTTCAGTCCTCCCTGTTTCTTTATGTATGCTACTACTGTGGCGTTGTCGCACATCAACGCCACTGTTTCCCGGTAGAAGACCGACAAACTGTAGGCACGCTTTCCGAACAGCTCTCATCTCTAGGATGTTGATGTGTTGTGCTTTCTCTTCCTCCTTCCAAACGCCCCTTGCTGACTTCCCGAGAAGGTGTGCGCCCCATCCTTCCTTGGAGGCGTCTGTGAAGAGAAGCATCTCGGGGGGCTCGGCTGCGAAGGGCATCCCCTTGAGGGTGTTCATCCAATCTTGCCACCACTCCAGGGATTCTTTCGTCTCTGGAAGAACAGGAACTACCTTGTGGGGGGAGTCTACTTGGTTCCAGAGTCCCTTCAGGTTCCACTGGATACTCCTGAGTTTGAGTCTCCCTTGGGGAACCAGTTTCTCCAATGATACTAGGTGACCTATTAACCTCTGCCAGTCCTTCGCTTTCCTGGTTTGTCCTGATAAGAAAGGACGGAGGACCTGGTCCAGGTTTTTACACCTCTCCTCCGACGGAAACGCTCTCAATAGCAGGGAGTCCAGAACCATCCCCAAGTAAGTAATCCTGGTGGAGGGAGACAGGTGGGACTTCTCCAGGTTGACGGTCATGTCCAGAACTTTGCAGAACTGTAGTAACTCCACGCCTTGTTCCTTCAAAACTTCCTCTGAGGATGAAAGGAGCAACCAGTCGTCCAGGTAACGAATCAGGCGAATACCCCGTTCGTGAGCCCACCCTGAGACTGTCGCAAAGACCCTCGTGAAGACCTGAGGCGCTGTTGACAGACCGAAGCAGAGGGTCTTGAACTGCAAGATCTGGGCATCTCACCCGAAGATACTTCCTGCTGGAGGGGTGAATTGGGATCTGAAAATATGCGTCCTTGAGGTCTATGGACATCATGAAGTCCCCTTCCCTCAAGGACTCTAGGACCAACTTCGGGGTGTCCATCTTGAAGTCGGTCTTGCACACAAACTTGTTGAGGGCTGACAGATCTCTGACCGGTCTCCAACCTCCCGTCGCTTTCTCCACCAGAAAAAGTAGACTGTAGAACCCCGGGCCCGGTTGCTGTACCGTTTCCATTACTCCTTTCGCCAACATCGTGGAGACTTCTTCCTGTAAGGCTGTCCTCTTCAAAGGATCCTTGGGTGCCAACCACTCCGCTCGTCTGGCCGGAATCAGAGGTGGCGGTTCTGCCAGGAACGGTAGTCTGTAACCCTCCTTCAACACCGTCACTGTCCACAATTCCGCTCCGTGATCTTTCCATGCTTGCCAAAAATGTCTGAGGCATTCCCCTACCTGAGGCTTGGGCAGGAGTAGGGGGCCTCTCACCCTATCTTCTTCTATAGGACCTACCTGAACGCCATCTCCTGGAAGCGGAGTATGAAGTGGCTGGGGCTGACGGTACTCCTCTACGGGGGGGCTGCGACGGCTGCGACCAAGACGTAGAAGGAACGTCTCTCCTTGTCTGGCTAGGAGAGGCTCGAGGAGTAGTGGGGCCATCGGACGCAGGTCTCCTGTGAGCGGGCCTCCTCATGGCTTGGGGTCTGGGGACACTCACTTCCTTCCTCTTCATAACCTCCCCCATAATCTCTTCCGTCTCCTTCAGGGGGAAAAGCACATCACCCCACACGGGCAGGCTCCTCAAGGCCCTCGCCTCCCTGTCCGGGATCCGCTTGGAAAACTTGCTCAATACCGTGTCCCTTCTTCTAAGTAACCAGTTGGCCGACTGAGCTAGAGACTGGAACGTTAAAAACTTTAACCCCCTACCTCCTGAGATAATTAGTTCCTTCAGGAGCGCTTGGTTAGCTGGAACTGATAGGTCGTAGGATGCCTGGATGCCCACTAGAGTCGAGGCCCATCAGTCTAACCAGGAGGCGACGTTGACTAGGTCCTTAGCCACCTCCTCCATCATCGTCGCCTCTGACTGGGAGAAACAGATTGGAGCTGAAGAGGCGCTGTCTTCCGAGGCTCCGTCCTAAAACTTCAAGGGAGGCTTCCATCTTACAGGCTCCTGGTCTTTGTCCTTCCGGCAAATAGAATTTACTCTGGGACCTCAGTCCCTGGAGTAACTTCGAGGTACTTTGCGATTTAGGGGCTTCCGCATTGCCCGCCACAACCTTGTTGACATGAGTACGACCAAGTCTCACGTCTCTGGCCACAGGCAGAGCTAAGGAGGGTTTTTGTTGGACGGGGGCCTCCATTAGCCTATTGAGGCTAGAAAGCCAGGCATCTTCGTCGAAGGGAATAGATTCCTCTATCCTGTGGTGCTTCCTTATTGAGGCCTAACACCCTCCTATAGGCCGAGTCCTCCACTGGCCCCGCCTCCGTGTCGTCGTCGGCATCCTCCGTCTGGCGTTGAGCCACTGTCACGACGGGGGGCTCCGCACAAAGTTGTGGTCGTAGGATGGGCGCTGCCGCGGAGGCGAGCGCTTCCGTCCTCTGTCTGTCCTTCATCATGGAGGGCGCGGCTTCCGTAGGCTTGCCCGACGGAGGAAGCCGTCCCTGCTTGTCTAGAGTCAGAACTGCCTTCGATGACTCGCGAGGCTGCCCGTCCGAAAAGGCGACTCCCTCCGCTGGGCGGATTGAGTCGGCACTTTCGCGGTCTTACGCCTGTCGGAAGGGGTTCTTGAGATCGCGTCCCTCTGAGGGTCAAGCTTGTGGTCGGAGGAGGACCTTCCTGGCGACTTATCCCTGGGGAGCCAACCCGAAGTGCTCGGGATCGAGGTGAAGTCCGCGAGCTTACTGCGGGGGACGAAGACACATTCTTCCCTTGGAGATCTGCTCCTCCTCGGGGACCTGGACCGTCTTCTTCCATGCCGCGACCTGGAGCGTGACCTCGAATGGGAGCGCCTTCTCCTGGATCTATCCCGTTTCCGCCGATGTCTCCTCTGTGCTTCTCCTTCCAAAGACTGAAGACCCTGCCACTGAAGATTCCGACGAACCCTCGTAACACGTCCGCGGGGAAGGGGCATGGAGAGTGGGCGGCTTGACGACTTGCTGTGTTCCGGAGGTCGAAGGTTGCAGAAACACATCCGGGACTGATGAAAGAAGAGCTGGGGAGATCACGGCCGCTCGACATTCTGAAACCAGGATCCGAGGCCCTCCTCCGTCCTCAACGGGGATCTACAGGGCGTCCTCGGGGACATCCAAGCGAGGGGATCCGCCAACGAAGAGACTTCCTTCTCTGGGGCGCCTTCAGCTGCGGAGGTACCTGAAATATAAGCCCATGAAGCGGGCGAAGAAACGGACATTCTTACTCCACATGGGGTCATCCGATGAGATGTGAACCCCAAACATAAGGGCATCGTCTCGAGGACCCCCACCAACCTCACCTTCAGGCCCCCCACTTGCCTGTAAAGAAGCAGCAACCCTACTATCCCAGAGACAAGACTCCTGGGGAAGAACCGATGGTTTCTTCCCCTCAACGGACTTACCTCGTCCCCTACTCTGGGTAGGGTAAGATGGAAGGGAAACCCCATCAGACTTTCCTCCTGGGGACGTCAAAGGCAAAGAAAAGCTAGTCTTCCTGGGCGACCTCTTGGAAGACTTCTTTCTCTTCGAACCAAAACGTACCCACTGCACCTCATTCCACGACACGCACTCCGGGCACGTGTCCGATGGAGAACACACACTACCCCTGCAGGACGAGCAAAGGGAATGCGGATCTACCTCCGGCTTGGATAAAAACGCACCACACGACTTCCCGGCCCTAGGCCCAGGACAACGGCGGGGATGCTCCATCACGCACTAACACAACACCGCAAGACATAGAAACAAAATGGAAAGGATGATGGATAAGGATCACACGTGGAAACGCAAGGGAAGGCACAAGGTTATCAAGCGATACCGCGAGAACACAAAGGAGAGCACAGTGATACACGTGGGAGACACGCGGGACACAAAGAGTCGGGGACATAAAGAGTCGCACAGAGATAAGGAGAGCGTCGAGATGATATCACGACGCGACCAGAGAACTTACTGAGGGTCGAGACCCAAGCTAGCACGCGGCCTGACTCGGGATTAGCCTCAGGGCACGTATCCTTCCGCCTGAGGTAGTCCTCACAGAAAACGCGAAGTAGGGTAAACTACACAAAACTCTGGTCGGATGAGAGGAGATTCCAGGTACTCCTAAGAAAGTAGTTCGAGGTAAGTCTCCGTGTTGGAACAAATTACAAATTTGGAAATAATTTGTATTTTTCCTAAAGATAAAAATCTTTAGCAATTTATATGGGTATTACTTTCGGCAAAGCTGAAAGGATGAGCCATTAGAAAATTAGCAAGGGTTAACCACCCATCCTGCTAGTTAGCGGGGGGGTGGGCGTAATAACTACCCCTCTCGGTCACACATCGGTGACTATACTTCACTTTGCTTGATGGTAGGACTTCAAGGGGGCTGGAGTCGCAGGCAAGTTTGAATAAATAGCTAAAAGTTTGTATCATTAGGAAAAGTGCAAATTGTTTCCAAGTATGTCATTTGTTCCGTAACTGGAATACAAACCTTCGCTATTTATATGGGTATGACTCACCCCTTAGGAGGGTGGACATCCCTCCTATTCTGGCTTTTGGGCTTTGCCCAGGGATTCCTCTTTTATGGGTGAGGCACACAAAGGAAACCCTAACACCTCGCTAACCTTGCTATGCAAGGTCTGCGGTCTACGCAATCTGTGTGAAAATACTTGCAATATGACTGTCAAAGTAAAGAGACATCTAAAGGCACCAAAACATTCCCAATACCACCTCGGCAGGGTATGGGGACACAACAGTATCGACACAATACTAGGATACACAAGGGAGCAATGGTTTACCTGCATGGGTTTGAGGTTAGCTATGCAGAGGACCTTGGATGCTGATTTCCCAAAGAAAGGGGAGGATGGGAAGTACCTCGAGAATCCGTCCTTGAACCATTGTTATTTCTAATCTAAATTAAAGACACAGATTTAGGATTAACTAGTAAAATAGCCAAATTTGCCGATGATACATAATTAGGCATAGATGCTACGAACTCAGAAGACGTAGAAGCCTAATGAAGCTAGGAGAATGGTCCAGAAAATGGCAAAGGCCTTTCAAATGTGGGAAATGTAAAGTCATACAAATAGGTTATAGTAACCCACAGTCAGATTACTTACTGCTGGGTAATGAAATAGAAAGTGTGGACCAGGAGGAAGATCTTGGTATTATCAGCAAGGATTAGAAATTCACCAAACAGCATAAAAACCAGAAACTAACACGCTACATAAAAAAGACAATTCAAATACAGAAACAAAGACACTGTACTATATATGTACAGATGTAAATGCTACGAACTCAGAAGACGTAGAAGCCTAAAGAGAGGATATAATGAAGCTAGGAGAATGGTCCAGAAAATGGCAAAGGCCTTTCAAATGTGGGAAATGTAAAGTCATGCAAATAGGTTATAGTAACCCACAGTCAGATTACTCACTGCTGGGTAATGAAATGAAAGTGTGGACCAGGAGGAGCTTGGTATTATTATCAGCAAGGATTAGAAATTCACCAAACAGAGCATAAAAGCTAAAAGAAAGCACGCACACACGAGAGAGAGAGAGAGAGAGAGAGAGAGAGAGAGAGAGAGAGAGAGAGAGAGAGAAGAAGAAGAAGACGTAGAAGCCTAAAGAGAGGATATAATGAAGCTAGGAGAATGGTCCAGAAAATGGCAAAGGCCTTTCAAATGTGGGAAATGTAAAGTCATGCAAATAGGTTATAGTAACCCACAGTCAGATTACTCACTGCTGGGTAATGAAATGAAAGTGTGGACCAGGAGGAGCTTGGTATTATTATCAGCAAGGATTAGAAATTCACCAAACAGAGCATAAAAGCTAAAAGAAAGCACGCACACGAGAGAGAGAGAGAGAGAGAGAGAGGAGAGAGAGAGAGAGAGAGAGAGAGAGAGAGAGAGAGAGAGAGGAGAGAGAGAGAGGAGAGAGAGAGAGATATATCAAGTAATTTCCCCGATAAGGTCAGATTGGCTACCTGAATATGGTCGCTTTTATAATTCCTTGAGATTTTAATTAAGCTACCTGAATATGGCCCCTTTTATAATTCTTTCAGACCTTTATTAAGCTAACAGAGTATGGCCCCTTTTATAATTCTTTCAAATCTTGATTAAGCTACCAAAGTATGATGCCTTTTATAACTCCTTGAGATTTAAATTAACCTACCTGAGTATGGTACCTTCTATAATTCCTTAAGATTTTGATTAAGCTACCTGAGAATGGCCCCTTTTATAATTCTTTGAGATCTTGATTAAGCTACCCGAGTATGGTCCCGTTTATAATTCTTTGAGTCAATTAATCTACCTAAGTATGGTCCTTTCTATAATTCCTTGAGATTTTGATTATGCTACCCTTGTATGACCCCTTTTATAATTCTTTGAGGTCTTCTTAAAGCTACCTTAGTACGGTCCCAATTGTTTCAGTGAGTGTTCAGACACCTAATGTAATATTCCTTTTAGTTAATTGTCCCCATGACTACTGGGGAAAAGATCAAGCTAAACGTCTGATTACTTCAGACATCACGGACAAATGACTTTGGATTTATTCGACATAATGATCAAGCTGCGTGTGCTCTCTGCCGCAAAAAAAAGTTTTGAGTTGCACATCGAGTGTTAAACCATACTTTGAAACAAAAGAAAAGCAGGCTTCCAAGGATAGTGCTTACAAATTTGAAGTTATCAAGAAAACAGTAACCCGCTGTGAGAAACCATGTAATGTGTTCAGAAACCTGAATGCTTGCAAAAACAATGAAACTGAAGCCAGTTAAAACTAGCTTTGTTTAATGCCAAACATTAAAAGACTTTTGGTGATGTAGATTTTTCAAAAGCAGCTTTCCTAAAGTGTTCTGATTTTTTATTTGATATAATATCAAACAAGCAAGTAATCATCTCAAAGCATTAAAGACACTTCTGTCTCAGCTAGAACCGTGGAGAGACGTATTTCTTAAATGGCTAATAATAAAAATAACAAAAACAAAAAACCCCAATTGGTTGATTTACGAAATGCACGTGTTCAGTGTGCCCTGGAGGAAAGCAAGGATATCAATGGCATTCCCTGCTTGGCTATTTTTGCCAGGTATAGTGATACAGAGGTACACAAGGAGCTGAAGTGTCTTAAACCTATGTATAACAATACCAGGGGAGCAGACATACTGAAGGCATTCACTGATCATTTTGAGAAGAGAGGAAGACAGGGAAAATTTTTGCCATTACAAAAGATGGTGCGCCTGGTATGGTAGGAAAAAATAAGGGCTTTACAAAAACGGTTGAGGATAAAATTGGGCAATCCATTCTGAAATTGCATTGCATAGTTCATCAAGAAAATGATTTTTACACATGAAGCACATCCTCAGCCCCCATCGCAGCAGGCTTACAAAGGATCACTCTGAAGGTTGTTAAAACTCAGTGTCTAAAAATTCATTTAGAATTTTAATTATGGCCTTTGGGAAGCAAGGGCAAGGATGTCATTGACATGGTGAAGTATAAACTTGAAATATAAGATGTATTTGATACAAAGAATACTAAATGTAACAAAATATGTTATTTTTATTAGTAAAATAAATTTTTGAATATACTTACCCGATAATCATGTAGCTGTCAACTCCGTTGCCCGACAGAATTCTATGGAGGGATACGCCAGCTATCACAATACTAGAAGGGGGTGTACTTACCAGCGCCACCTGTGGCCAGGTACTATAGTACTTCTTGTTGACACCTCCTCAATTTTTCCTCGGTCCACTGGTTCTCTATGGGGAGGAAGGGAGGGTCGATTAAATCATGATTATCGGGTAAGTATATTCAAAAATTTATTTTACTAATAAAAATAACATTTTTCAATATTAAACTTACCCGATAATCATGTAGCTGATTCACACCCAGGGGGGTGGGTGAAAACCAGTGTACAAGATTAAAGGATAGCTAAGTATCCCATATTTCATATAACAGTTATCTCAAATAACAATGAAATAATAAGTACCTGGTAAGGAAGTCGAATTGAACCGTTACTCTGCCTCTTTTTAAGTTCGTCTTCCTTACTGAGCGCAGCGTTCCTCTTGGAGGCTGAATCAACTCAAAGGTGCTAAAGTATATAGGGCTGCAACCCCTACTAAAGGACCTCTACATGACCTCTAACCCAGGCGCTTCTCAAGAAAGAATTGACCACCCGCCAAATCAAAAGGATGCGGAAGGCTTCTTAGCCTACCGTAACAACCATAAAAACAACAATAAAAGCATTCAAGAGAAAGGTTAAAAAAGGTTATGGGATTAAGGGAATGTAGTGGCTGAGCCCTCACCTACTACTGCACTCGCTGCTACGAATGGTCCCAGGGTGTAGCAGTTCTCGTAAAGAGACTGGACATCTTTAAGATAAAATGATGCAAACACTGACTTGCTCCTCCAATAGGTTGCATCCATTATGCTCTGCAGAGAACGGTTTTTATTAAAGGCCATCGAAGTAGCTACGGCTCTTACTTCGTGGGTCCTTACCTTCAGCAATGCAAGGTCTTCCTCCTTTAAGTGAGAATGGGCTTCTCTAATCAGAAGCCTTATATAATACGAAACCCCGTTCTTGGACATGGGCCTCGAAGGTTTCTTGATGGCACACCATAAGGCTTCTGACTGTCCTCGAATAGGTTTAGACCTATTAAGATAATACTTGAGAGCTCTGACAGGGCAAAGAACTCTCTCTAGTTCGTTACCTACCATGTTGGAGAGGCTAGGTATTTCAAACGATCTAGGCCAAGGTCGTGAAGGAAGTTCGTTCTTTGCTAGGAATCCGAGCTGAAAAGAACATGTTGCAGATTCGGTCGTGAAACCAATGTTCTTGCTGAAGGCATGAACCTCACTGACTCTCTTAGCTGTTGCAAGGCAGACGAGAAAAAGAGTCTTGAGGGTAAGGTCCTTGAAGGAAGCTGACTGGAGAGGTTCGAACCTAGGTGACATAAGGAACCTTAAGACTACGTCTAGGTTCCAGCCTGGAGTGGATAGACGACGCTCTTTAGACGTCTCAAAAGACTTAAGGATGTCTTGAAGGTCCTTGTTGGAAGAAAGGTCCAAACCTCTGTGGCGGAGAACTGAAGCCAACATACTCCTATACCCTTTAATCGTAGGGGCTGAAAGGGATCTCTCATTCCTAAGGTGTAAAAGGAAGTCAGCTATTTGGGTCACAGAGGTATTGGTAGAGGATACTGAATTGGCTCTACACCAGCTCCGGAAGACTTCCCACTTAGATTGGTAGACTCTACGAGTGGAAACCCTTCTTGCTCTGGCAATCGCACTGGCTGCCTCCTTCGAAAAGCCTCTAGCTCTAGCGAATCTTTCGACAGTCTGAAGGCAGTCAGCCGAAGAGCGTGGAGGTTTGGGTGCAACCTGTCTACGTGAGGTTGACGTAGAAGGTCCACTCTTAGAGGTAGAGTCCTGGGGATGTCGACTAGCCATTGAAGTACCTCTGTGAACCATTCTCTTGCAGGCCAAAGGGGAGCAACCAGCGTCAGCCGTGTCCCTTCGTGCGAGATGAATTTCTGCAGAACTTTGTTTATTATCTTGAACGGTGGGAATGCGTAAAGGTCGAGATGGGACCAGTTCAGTAGAAAAGCATCCACATGAACTGCTGCAGGGTCTGGAACTGGGGAACAGTACAGCGGAAGTCTCTTGGTTATGGAGGTGGCAAACAGATCTATGGTAGGTTGACCCCACAAGGTCCAAAGTCTGTTGCACACACTCTTGTGGAGGGTCCATTCCGTGGGAATGACCTGATTCCTTCTGCTTAGGCGATCTGCTGAGACGTTCATATTGCCCTGAATGAACCTCGTGACTAAAGTGAGGTTTTGACTTCTTGACCAAATGAGGAGGTCCCTTGCGATCTCGTATAGGCTCCTCGAATGGGTCCCTCCTTGCTTGGAGATGTAAGCCAAGGCTGTAGTGTTGTCTGAGTTCACCTCCACCACTTTGCCTAACAGGAGGGACTTGAAGTTCAGCAGGGCTAAATGAACTGCTAGTAGCTCCTTGCAGTTGATGTGGAGCGTTCCCTGATCCTCGTTCCACGTTCCCGAGCATTCCCGTCCGTTCAAGGTTGCCCCCCAGCCCGAGTCCGATGCATCTGCGAAGAGATGAAGCTTGGGGGTCTGAATAGCCAACGATAGGCCCTCCCTGAGAAGGAGATTGTGCTTCCACCACAAGAGAGTGGTCTTCATCTCTTTGGTGACTGGGATAGAGACTGCTTCGAGAGTCAAACCCTTGTCCCAATGAGCTGCAAGATGGAATTGAAGAGGGCGGAGGTGGAGTCTCCCTAGCTCGACGAACAGGGCCAGTGATGAGAGGGTCCCTGTGAGACTCATCCACTGTCTCACCGAGCAACTGCTCCTCTTCAGCATGCTCATGATGCACTCTAGGGCTTGGCTTATCCTGGGGGCCGATGGAAAAGCCCGAAAATCCTGACTCCGAATCTCCATTCCCAGGTACACAATGGATTGGGAGGGAATGAGCTGAGACTTTTCTGTGTTGACTAACAGACCCAGTTCTCTGATTAAGTCCAAAGTCCAGTTGAGACTCTCCAGACAGCGACGACTCGTGGAGGCTCTCAACAGCCAGTCGTCTAAGTAGAGGGAGGCTCTGATGTCCGATAAGTGGAGGAATTTTGCTATATTCCTCATCAGATGCGTGAACACCATAGGAGCTGTGCTTAGGCCAAAACACAGGGCTTGGAATTGGTAGACAACCTTTCCAAAAACGAATCTCAGGAAAGGTTGGGAGTCTGGATGAATAGGAACGTGAAAGTAGGCATCTTTCAAGTCCAACGAGACCATCCAGTCCTCCTGCCTGACCGCTGCTAGGACCGACTTCGTCGTCTCCATCGTGAACGTCTGCTTGGTGACATACGCATTGAGCGCGCCGACGTCCAGCACCGGTCTCCAACCTCCTGTCTTCTTGGCCACCAGAAAGAGACGGTTGTAGAAGCCCGGGGATTGATGGTCCCGGACTATAACCACTGCCTTCTTCTGCACAAGAAGCGACACCTCCTGGTGCAACGCTAGCCTCTTGTCCTCTTCTTTGTAGTTGGGAGAGAGGTTGATGGGTGATGTGGTCAGAGGGGGTTTGAGGCAGAATGGAATCCTGTAACCCTCCCTCAGCCAACTGACAGACTGGGCGTCTGCACCTCTCTTTTCCCAGGCTTGCCAGAAGCTCTTGAGTCTGGCTCCTACTGCTGTCTGGAGATGCGGAGAGTCAGTTTTTTCCTTTAGAGGCCTTGGAGCCTTTCCTAGACTTGCTCCTGGAAGAGTCTGGACGGGAGCTTCCTCGGCTGGGGGCTCTACCACGAAAGGGCGGTATGAACCTCGTAGCAGGAGTATCAGCCACTGGGGTGCGATAAGTCCTGGGGACAGAGGTAGCAACCTTAGACTTACGAGCCGATGAGGCTACAAGATCATGTGTGTCCTTTTGTATCAGGGCAGCAGACAAGTCCTTAACCAGCTCTTCGGGGAAGAGGAACTTCGAGAGCGGAGCGAAAAGGAGTTGTGACCTTTGACAAGGTGTAATGCTGGAGGAAAGGAAGGTACAAAGCTGTTCCCTTTTCTTAAGAACCCCTGATACAAACATCGACGCAAGCTCGCCAGATCCATCTCTAATGGCCTTATCCATGCATGACATTAATAGCATGGCAGAATCCTTGTCCGCAGGGGAGGTCTTCTTGCTGAGGGCCCCCAGGCACCAGTCTAGAAAGTTGAACATCTCAAATGCTCTAAAAACTCCCTTCAGGAAGTGATCAAGGTCTGAGAAGGTCCAGCAAACCTTAGAGCGCGTCATTGCAGTTCTACGAGGCGAGTCTACCAGACTTGAGAAGTCAGCCTGGGCAGAGGCAGGTACTCCCAAGCCTGGTTCCCCTCCTGTGGCATACCAAACGCTCGCTTTAGAAGTGAGCTTAGTCGGAGGAAACATGAAAGAAGTCTTGCCAAGGTGTTGCTTAGTCTGCAGCCACTCCCCTAAGATCCTTAACGCTCTCTTAGAGGACCTTGCTAGGACTAGCTTAGTATAGGTCGACTTAGCTGGCTGCATGCCCAGCGAAAACTCAGACGGTGGAGAGCGGGGAATAGCAGAGACAAAGTGGTCTGGGTATACCTCCCTAAGCAGAGCCAAGACCTTACGAAAGTCAATAGACTGTGGAGAAGGTTTGGATTCATCCACGTCTGATGAGGGATCTAGGTGTGCCGCCTCATCATCAGACGCCTCATCACCAGAGTGTAGCGAAGAGATCGGACAGGTATGCTGAACAGCAGAGTCAGTACGAGCTGGAACATCAAGATTAGTGGTTTCCTCTACAAGACTCTGTTGAGGGAACACCTGAGGCTCAGACTGCAAAGGCTGAACAAAAGCAGAAGCAGAAGGAAGGCGCATGGGTGGAGGAGGCTGACTCCTGGCATGAGTGGCTGAACTCAAGGGTTGAGCTTGCTGAGAGGTTGGCGGAAGCGGAGTAGTAAGTTCCTGTTCCTGTGGTGTGAGCGGAGAGCGATGAGATATAGGCTGCGCAGAACAAAGTAAATGTCTCGCCAGTTGAGGCTCCTGAGGCGCAAGGCTAAGGTGTTGTGGTGCTTGCCTAGAGGAGGGTTGAGCTCGCTGCAGCGAGAGCTGAGGAGACTGACTCATGGTTGGGAGAGGTTGTTGTACCTCGACTGAGTGTTGCATCACTGGTGGAGCAGCAAGTGGAAGCGGAGGAAGAGGGGTATAAGCCTCCTGATCCCATTGCTGAGGTTGCCTTAAGGAAGGCGGAGGTTGAACACCACTGGGAACAGTAAACTCCGAACGTGGCTCAACATCGTACGCCTGGCAGGAGGTACTGCGGTCAGGCGGAGCGAGCGCAGGCGGAGCGAGCGCAGGCGGAGCAAGTGCAGGCGGAGGCGGAGGCGCAACCTTCTCAGCTCGACACTCACTCATCAAGACCGAAAGCTGTGCTTGCATTGACTGCAGTAGAGACAACTTGGGGTCGGCAGACACTACGGTCTGCTGAGGCAAAGCCTGAACAGACGAGATCTGTTGCGGCAGAACCTTACTCCTCTTGGGCGGAGTACAGTCGACTGATGACTGCGGCGAGTCCGAGCTGAGCCAATGACTGCAGCCCGGTTGAGCACTCGCGGACTGGACTCTGCGTTTGAGTGGTCTAGAGACCTGAGTCCAGCGTTTCTTCCCTGACAAAAGATCAGCGGACGAGTAAAAGACGGGCTCAATCGTCTGCAGGTGGGAGTGACGGTCTCTGGAAGACACGCCCGCAACCACCGAGGATACTTCTGTGCGCCGATCAAGGCCTGCCGAACCCTTTTGCCCTTCGACATTGCTTCTCCCCTGGGCTTGGGAGCTTGCAAGAGGTCCCGGACTGGGAGAACGACTGACACGCACAGAAGTATCCTCACGCACCACACTGACACTGACACTAGCACTTGGCACTGCACTGACACTAGCACTCGTCACAGCACTGGCACTAATTCCACCCACTGCACTCTTGACCTTAAGTTCCTTGACTTCGGCCATAAGAGACTTATGATCACTTACCACTGACTCTACTTTATCGCCTAAGGCCTGAATAGCACGCAACACAACAGACATATCAGGCTGAGGGCAAATAGTAGGTTCAGGGGTAGCCACTACAGGGGTAGGAAAAGGTAGGGGATCATGAGGTGAGGAAAAAAGTGAAGAGTGAGAAGAACTCCTCCTAACTCTACCTTTCTCTAACTTAGTTGAATATTTCAAAAGACGGACAAAATCAAGTTCCGAAAGTCCGGCGCATTCCTCACATCGATTTTCTAACAGACAGGGCCTATCCCTACAGTCAGAACAAGCGGTGTGAGGATCTACCGAGGCCTTCGGAATACGCCTATTGCAAGACCTACATCGCCTATGGGTGGGGGCTTGCGAAATGTCAGACATCTTGAATCCAAAGAGTTAGCCAAGTGGGGTTCCAAAATCAAGCAAAAGATCGTTAACCGTTAATCAGGACAATATAAAAGCTATCTAAGCTAATATAAGAAGGTTTCCAGTAAAGTGACAGCCGAAATCTGAGAGAATACTTCACCAAAAGCCGTGAAAATACTCGAAGATCATAACGTATCCCAGAACGTCTTGCCGGAAGCACGACAGAGGAAAAATTGAGGAGGTGTCAACAAGAAGTACTATAGTACCTGGCCACAGGTGGCGCTGGTAAGTACACCCCCTTCTAGTATTGTGATAGCTGGCGTATCCCTCCATAGAATTCTGTCGGGCAACGGAGTTGACAGCTACATGATTATCGGGTAAGTTTAATATTGAAAAAAGTGCATTTATGGTATACATGTTCAGGAAAATACATTATTATCAAAAGGGATACTACCAAATGAATACAGACGCTCCCCAAAATACGAACACCCGTGTTACGAACATCCGGATATACGAACACAAATTGACGGAAGTCCAAACATGTTCGTAAACATCCGTAGAATTCATCGCAAGTTTAAATTTTGAAATTAGCGCCACTCCCAACTTGTATTGACTATATGTTGATTTTGTTATTACCAATGTTCTACTTAATTTTTCTTAGGACTTCCAAATAAATTAAATGAATGCCATTTATATAATGTTTTTCTTCATGACGCCGCCTAAAACGGAAACCTTCCTTCATAATAAACAAACCAAGGCATTAAACGTGCATGATGAAAGTGATAAATAATGATATTAAAAGCTTTTAGTAAATATGTTATTACAAATATTATTTACCGTATCTATATAAAATCCTACATACATAGCAAAGTAGGAAAACTATTTTTTTTTTGGGGGGGCGCGTTTAATCATCAATAACAAACTGCCGCTAATGACAGAATGATAATTTACGAAAATTCTAAATTGTTACTAAAGATGATTGTCCATTTCATATCCAAAATACTTTTCCTAACTTCAGTTATAAGTCAACTTGTAACCCCCTCAATTATGAAACCATCTAAAATAAAAAGTATGAGAAGCAGCAAGTACAGTACTAGCCCGATTTTTAAAGTGGTCGAACAATTAAGTTACTGTTATAACCTTCGATGTGACAGATGGTCCGAGATTGGAGAAAATAAGGAAAATTGAATCATGATTGATTTTCAATATAAATGAAACTTTGAGGAGCAACAAAGATATAATTTGAGAGAGAGAGAGAGAGAGAGAGAGAGAGAGAGAGAGAGAGAGAGAGAGAGAGAGAGAGAGAGATTGATTGATTTAAAGTTTTCAGGCATCCTGACATCAAAGGTCATTGACGCCGGTAACATTTAATTTATGTATACAAAAATAAAAAATAAAATAAAATAAAAAATAAAAGAGTATTCAATTAAAATCATAAAAGTTGAATGTCATAAAAGTCAAATAGTTTTCGGAAGACCTGCTTCTGAAATAAATCTAAAAATGCCACTTGCATAGTAGGACACATCATTTCCAAGAATCTTGCCAAGGATGAACCTGCCACCCTCACCTCGAGCCTCAAACAAATATCTATTCCTTAAGTTGTTATAATTGGGGCATTCGGTCAACAAATGCCTCACTGTTAGAGGTACTAAACAGTCATCACAATACGGTTGGTGTTGGCCCTTCAGCAGAAACTTGTGTGTCAACCGAGTGTGACCAATACGGAGACGACAAAGAGAAGTCTCCCATTTTCGGGGCATCATATTATACCTCCAAGGAGATATGACATTTGTTACCTCTCGCATTTTATTCCCATCTAGGCTATCCCATTGCTGTTGCCCTTTATTGCAAACCAATTTCTTGATGTCAGGTAAGAAATCATTACAGGGAATGGGATACCTTCTTGGCAGCAACTCGGATGCAGCCTTCTTAGCCAGTGAATCTGCCTTCTCATTCCCAGACACACCTACATGTGCTGGAACCCAACAAAATTGAACTGTTATACCTCTCCGTCCAATAATAAAAAGCCATTCTAAAATCTTTAAAACTAGAGGGTTATTAGAATTAAAAACTTCTATAGCTTGAAGGACACTCCTTACATCACTAAAAATTGTAAAATTACCCTCCTTCTCCAACGCTATTTTCTCAATAGCGGTTAATATGCCATACAGTTCGGCAGTAAATATGGAAGCAGTCAGAGGAAGTGCACCTCTGCAATTAAAACCATTACTATGTACTCCAAATCCAACGCCAGCATCAGATTTGGAGCCATCAGTATAGATAAAAGTTGATCCTCTATGTTCTTTAACATGTTCATTAAAAAGAGACCTGGCTTCTAGGTCTGACATATTCTTCTTATCTCCAATAAAATATTTACAAAAAGATATCTCTGGTAACTTCCATGAAGGCGCTGATGATACCTTGAATGGAAGTACCTTATTTCTAATTACATCCAGACTATTTAATACCATAAGGTTGAGAGAGAGAGAGAGAGAGAGAGAGAGAGAGAGTGTGTTGTTTTAAATGTAATAAACAAAAAAATTTGATAGGTTATAACACATTGGTGCTTATGTAATATCAACTGTATAGACGGTTTGAATAAGTTAAGAAATGGTATAAACGATACTTTGTTAGTGTATTCGTACGCTCTCAAGAGCAGCAGCTAAACGTCAGCTGATCTGATCACAGCCAAAAGTAAAACAAAAAGAAGTCAACAATACTCGATTTTTAAAACACACCCGAAATTTAAAAACAAAAGTACACACTTTCTTAATGTGCAATTAACTATTTAAAGAGTAGCAATTTTCTAGAATAAAATGATGTTTCCCAAAAAATAGTGGTTTGCTGATGAAATCGGATGCCATATTTTTAGCTACGATTGAAATGGATGTAGACTCGGCATAATTTTTTCGTTTCGTATTTAATTGACAGTAAGAAAACTAATCTTAGTTTCTTCATCTATATGTAAGTATTGTATAACACGAGAGAGAGAGAGAGAGAGAGAGAGAGAGAGAGAGAGAGAGATGAATCAGCTGTTGTAATCGAGCCATGTTTTTGTTTCATGAGAAATTGATCGCCACGACTAACAACAACATACTGTACTGAACTTTACAGTATTATACAGACTACTGTAATATGAGAAAGTAAAATATTTGTAATAACCTATTTTATATGAAATGGGGCTATTTGTTGACTTCTAAAGCTGAAAATCGTAGACATCTGAGTTATGTTACGCTTAGCCTAGACCAAAATTTAACACTAACGACTTACGAACAATCCGCATTACGAACAGACTCTCGGTCCCTATTGTGTTCGTTAGTTGGGGACTGCCTGTAATTATAATTTTTCTTAATGGTATTAATTATCAACACACACACACACACTCACACTCCACCAAAACAAATGAAACAAAAAAGGGGACCTCTCCTCTCTATGTTCCTCCCAGCCTGACAAGGGACTCAACCGAGTTCAGCTGGTACTGCTAGGGTGCCACAGCCCACCCTCCCCCGTTATCCACCACAGGTGAAGCTTCATAACACTGAATCTCCTACTGCTGCTACCTCTGCCATCATCCAATGCGACAGGAGAAAGCAGCAGGGCCTACCGGAACTGCGTCACAATCGCTCGCCATTCATTCCTATTTCTAGCACGCTCTCTTGCCTCTCTCACATCTATCCTCCTATCACCCAGAGCTTTCTTCACTCCATCCATCCACCCAAACCTTGGCCTTCCTCTTGTACTTCTCTCATCAACTCTTGCATTCATCACCTTCTTTAGCAGACAGCCATTTTCCATTCTCTCAACATGGCCAAACCACCTCAACACATTCATATCCACTCTAGCAGCTAACTCATTTCTTACTCCCGTTCTCACCCTCACCACTTCGTTCCTAACACTATCTACTATATCAGGTATATATCGTTATGCCTGAACTCGTTCAGCGAACATTGATAAATGTTAGTAAATGAGACCACCTTCTCCCTGGTGACAGGTATCCCTTAGGAAAAAAGGCAAATCCCGTCTCGGATCTCTCCGTTCCTGATCGGAATAACAGGAATAAGCTCCGTGGGAAAGGAGATGCAGATCGGAATAACAGGAATAAGCTCCGTGGGAAAGCAGATGCAGAAGACGCTGCAGCTCTGGCACAAGAAGCTCCGGAGGGTCAACCACCTGAATCTCAGAGGGGAAGAGACTGTGGTCAACCAGTGGGGAGGCAGCTGTGCATAGCACCTCCAAAATCCGTTCCTTAGCGTTGAGACCTGAAAGCCCCAGGGAAGGCAAGAGATGCTGCAAGAGGGTCAATCAGTATCAGTCTTACTCGTTCATCCTCCAGAGGAGACCAAACGATCAGAGACAACAGGGAGGGAACAAGGTGTCGGAATAAAAAGTAGAGACTCCGAATCCCTTTTAGACTTCTTCTTCAGTCATTTAACGAACCAATACCACATGGAGATTGACCATTCCCAACATTCTTAAAAGTAAAGAGACAGAGTTTATATAAAGGGTTAATGGGAGAGAGAGAGACAACGTCGGCATTCTATCAAGCCAAAAGCAAAAGTGGTGTCATACAACCAGTGTGTGTGTGAGCAGGGTGGCTGGTCTAGTACCTGCCGTTGCCCTTCCCCCACTAACTAGCAGTGGGTTGTTATACCTCGCGAACAATTTTATGGCTAGTTTCAGCTTTGCTGAAGTAACATATCCACAGTAAAGAGCGAAAGTGTTTATATTGAGTGTTGGAACAATTATGAAAGTTAACATAACTACACCCTTTTCCTAATTTTGTTCTACTAACTACTGTATTCTTAATCTGTACTCAAAGATAACCAAACAATCCAATCTTACAAATAGGAACTTCAGAACCTTTAATGCATATTTCCCATACTTGCATCAATTATAGTAGTACCTGTATTCAAAAAAAAAAACCTAAATAGTATCATATCATATTATACAGTACTACAACCTCATCTCATCACCCCTGAATACTGCACAGTACTTCAAGTCTGACGTATATAATAAAATTGACTTTGTGGTCTGAACAGCAGTTTAAATATGATGAATAACAAATGAAAAGATTACAGTAGATAGAAATCTATGAATAGTTCAGAAAATTTTCTCACTTACCGTAACTGTACCATTATCCTGTCCCATAAATAAACGCTTGATGTTAGATGTGTAGTGCAGACAGCTAGGAATGGAAGGTAAAAAGTGACAAACACTGGGCCAGTACTGACCATTATCTCTTCTCTGCCAAATGCGAACAGACCTGTAATAGGAAAAATAAATTCACAAGTTCTTAGTTTTGAATATGGTAAATTTGGAGATAATTCGTATGTTTCCTAACTATACAAACCTGACTGCTTTATATAGGAGAGCTAATAGCAGAGCTGAAAAATATGGCAGTTAAAAGTTTTTGAGGTGCAAACATTTGGTTGGTAGTCAACGACTAGGAGCAGGGAAAGCCCAATCAAACCGCTTGCTCACTGAGCAGTCATTTTGATTGGAGATGGGACTTTCTAGAGGATTAGTGATGATGGGAAAGTATGAGTAAAAGACTCAGGCTTGTATAATATACTATACTTAGGAAGAAAGACTAATTTGAAAGTAATTTGTATTTTCCCTAACTATACAAAACTGGAGCTATTTATGGGGTATGCTACTTTCTGCGAAGCTGTAAGATGACCCATGAGAATTTTAGCGAGGGATAACCACCCCAACCGCTAGTTAGCGGGAGGGGTGGGGGGTAGACGACTACCTTGCTCCTTCACACACCTGGGCTGAGCAACCACTTTGCTTTCTGGTAGAACTTTCTAGGACAGGACTGGTGGGAAACTTTGTATAAATAGCACCAAGCTTGTATTGTTAGAAAAAATATAAATTACTTTCAAATTTGTCACTTGTTCCATCACTAGATACAAACCCTACGCTATCTATAGGAGATGACTTACCTCTTAGGAGAAAGGAAGTTCGTGCCACTCGCTTTGACATTTGACCCGGGGTTCTCTCCCGTTTAATATAGAATATAGGCAGTAAGAACTCTGCCCTCACTAAAATAGTTGTGCTCTGGACGATTAGCGGCCTGCGCAAGCTATGCATTTGTGATACTACAGTAGCAATGTGGCTGATCTAGTAATAGGATCTCGAGCCATAGGAATTAGAGTTTACCCAATAGCCCCCTCACAAGGGATATTGAGGACGCAACAAGTATCATTATTTCTGTACGTACTTAGTATACACAAGAAAAATGGATCTTACCTGCAGAGAGGTGAAGTCAGCTGTGCTGAGTACCGTGGTGCTGATTCCCCAGAGGGAGAAGATGAAGGAAAGAAAGAAGCCAGTCATTCTACTCATTCACCCCAGATTAACCAGGGTAACCTCAGCCCACAACCCTATGCTACTCGTCTATCAAGGAGCTTGAGGTGCTTTAGACCACTTGTTGTGCAGCCACCATAGGATCAAAGGAAAACATATTCATGTTCCTATGGGTTATGTCATGTAGGAAGTGGGCGGTGAAGGTTGTCTGACGCTTCTACACACCTGCTTGTAGTACCTGCGCCACAGAGTAGTTCTTTTTGAACGCCAGGGACGTTACAATGCCCCTGACGTCATGAGCCCTGGGTCGCCGTTGTGGAGGGTCAGGATTAAGTGCAAGATCAATGATTTCGGAATCCGTGATGACAATGTATTTTTCGTGACCCTCCTCTTGACGTTCCCCGTGCCCAAAAAAAAAAAAATTGCTGACACACGGGGGCGAGTTGCACCTCAGACCCCTAACTGGGCAAAGTACCAATTGGTCTGGATCTTAGGTCACAGAACGGAGACTCTTGATACTGAAGGGACCGAATCTAGAATCCAACCCCCGGCTTCTGAGTCTTTGCAATAAACAAAGGGACAAAGGCGAGTATTAGTTCTCCCCATCCCCTTGAATGGGAGATGTCATATGATAGACCATGCAATTCACCGACTCTCTTGGCCAAAGCTAAAGCGAGAAGGAAACCATCTCTAGGGTAAGGTGTCGATCTGTTGCCTGGCATAATGGTTCGTTGGGGAGCCCTTCAGGGACTGAAGGACCCAAACCCCGACTGAGGCAAGTAATCTCGTAACTCCTTATGAGAAGAGTCAGTTTTAATGAGGAAGAAATATCTACTCTCTTCAGTTTAAAGGCGAGACCCAAGGCTGACAGGTAGACTATGACTGCCGAAACCGAGAGAAGCATTTCTTCCCGAAGGTGTACAAGGAACTCCACTATTGTTGGAATATAGGCATCCTGACTTGGTTGAGGACTTTTCTCATCACACAGAGCAAGGGAAATGCATACACATCTATGATGTCCCACCTTTGTTGGAATGCATCTTGCCAGAGAGCCTGGGGATCCGGGACTGAGGAACAGTAGACCAGGAGCCTGAAGTTCAGAGTCGTCGCTAACAGGTCCACAGTCGGGGAACCCCACAAAGTCATAACTTCGTTGGCTACTAGATGATTCAAAGACCACTAGGAGCCCACTGAGTCACTCTGCTCACATTGTCTACAAGAACATTCCTCTTGCCCAGAATGAAGCGAACAGATAGGGACAACGAGTTGTCTTCTGACCATCCAAATATCTCTACTTCTAGAAGGCAGAGGGGCTGCGGAAAGGTACCACCTTTTTTTGCTTATGTAGGCTACTACCATGGTATTGTCGCTCATCAATACCACTGAGTGGCTCACTGGGAACTGGTGGAACTGTTGGAGGGTGAGGAAGGCTGCCCTCATCTCTAAGAGATTTATATGCCTTTACCTTTCCGATTCGGACCACAGGCCGCAGATGGTGTGGTGCAGCATGTGGGCCTGCCACCCTTCTTTTGATGCATCTGAAAAGAGCATCAATTCTGGGGGAGGGACGAGAAGATCAATCCCTTTGCAGAGGTTCTCGTCTTCCAATCACAATCTGAAGTCCGTAGTACCTCTGGCACTAGACAAACTAGGGTGTCCCGGGATCCAATGGCCTTATTCCATAGGGACTTTAGACGCCACTGAATGGATCTCATTCTGAGGCGCCCATTGGGTACTAGAAGGGCCAGAGATAATAGGTAGCCTAAGAGTTGCAACCAGCTCTGGGCTGGTAGTTCTTCTTGTCTGAGGAAGGGCTGTGCTATCTTCGTCAGCATCTGAATTCTTTCATCTAAAAGAAATTCTTTGTGCCATTTGGTGTCTATCATCACGCCCAGGTATACCAATCTTTGAGAGGGTAGCGGTTGGGACTTCTCGATGTTTACCATGATCCCAGACCTTGGCAAAGCCTCAGGAGTCTCTCTCGGTGTTAAAGAAGGGTCGCCAACGAGTCTGCTTGAATCAGCCAGTCATCCGGATTCAGTACAGTATTTTAGGAGACGGATGCCGATTCTTTGAGCCCAAGATGACCCTAGGTAGAACACTCTCATAAAGACCTGAGGTGCCATGGAAAGATTGAAACAGCACCTTGAACTGGTACTGTATCTGGTTGTACAGGATTCTGAGATACTTCCTGGAAGACGGATGGACTGGGATCTGGAAGTGTGCCCTTGACATCCAGTGTACACATGAAGTCCTACGGTCTTATTGCTTGTACGACAGCATCAGATGTCTCCATCTTCAACGAGGTTTGACTGACAAACCTATTCAAGGATGACAGATCGATGATTGGTCTCCCACCTCCAGACGCCTTTTTCAAAGGAAAGAGTAAATTGAAGAAGCCTGGACACCCATCAAGGACCTCTTAGAGAGCACTCTTCTCCAACATGGTCTGGACTTAGGCCCGAAGGACCAGCTCCTTTGCGAATCCCTTCGCATGGGAGCCTATTGAAACTGGATCCCGAGTCAGAGAGGGGAGATATTGAATGAACGGGATACAATGCCCTAAACGAATCACCTTTAACGTCCAGAGTTCGGCACCGAGCTGTAGCCACCCTTGCCAGAGGCTTTGCAGGCATCCCCAACAAGTGGACATGTGGGAGGATTGCCGTCCTAGTAGGATCGGCCACTGCCAGATCGCCTATCCACCCTACTTCCACGGAAGGACTTCAAACCTTTATAGTTGCCTCGAATTGACAAATTTGGGAGAAATTTAAATTTTCCCTAGCAAACCTGTAGCTCTTTAATATAGCATTATTATCTTGGCGAAGCTGAAAACTAGTCAAAATAAAGTTAAACAGGGTTAAACTACCCACCACTAGTTAGCAGTGGTAGCAAAGGTGTGTTTACCCTTCACTCCCACCAGCACTAGTGACTAACCGTCACTTTTAATCAATTCACTCAGGACTTTGAGAGTTGGTGCTGGCTGGCCACTGTGATTAAAGAGCTACAGGTTTGTATGCTAGGGAAAATACAAGTTACTTCATAATTTGTTTGTACCGACACAAGATACAAACCTTCCGCTCTTTAATACAGCAGATTCACCTTTAGGTGGGTGAAAGTCCTGTCCAACTGGCTAGAGACTGTCCCAGGATAGCCTCTATTTCTGTATAACTCGAGGGATCCTCACACCACGTTACCTTCTTGGGATGACGGCCTGAGCAATCAATTTCTGGAAGGGAAAAAAAGTTTTATTAGTTACATGTTTTGAGGGACTAAAACAAATCACATCAAAATCATAAACCAACCACCTCCCCCTGTTAGGAGGTCGAGATCGTAACCTCCCACTAGGTAGGTGGGCAACTTACAGAGCATGACACTCATCCGCAGAAAATCCAGGTCAGCTGTGGAGAGCCCCAAGAGAGAGGAGGATGAAAGTAGGAAGTAGCTAGTCACTCTTACATTCATTCTAGACTTATCCCGCAGGTAACCTCCGCCCTCGATCTTCTGCTACTTGTCCCCTAAGAGCTGAGGTGTTAGATCATGTTGTGAGCTGCAACCACAGGACCAATAGAGAAAGTGTCTAGGCTCCTGAGGGTTACGTCCTGCAGGTAATGGGCATTAAACGTACTTTGGCGTTTCCATCTGCATGTGAGCAGTACCTGCTGTATTGAGGTTTTTCTTAAATGCCAGAGGTGCTAACCCCTCTGTCATCGTGTGCATAGGGACGTCTATTTGGTTGTAGGACACCCTGAGCCGCGGCTCTTTCAATCACAAGCCTGATCCACGAGGAGATTGTGTTCTTTGTGACTCTCCTCTTGGTTCTACCCATGCTCATGAAGAGCCTGTTGATATGAGATCTGGCTCTTCTCAGTCTCTTAAGATACAACCTCAGTGCTCTTACGGTGATTAATAACAGTTGATCAGGATCGTATGTTACTGATTGAAGACTTTCAATCTGGTAGAAGTCGAACCTAGGATTAGCTACCGCTGGATTTTGAGTCTTAACTACAAACTCGGGAACAAAACCGTGAGTGACCTACCACCATCGGCTTGAATGGGCGATGTCTTAGGAAAGTCTGTGAAGCTCACTGACTCTGCTCGCAGACGGCAAGGCTAACAAGAAAGCCATCTTAAGAGTCAAATCCTTGTCAGAGGCTTGTCTCATTGGTTCGTAAGGGGCTCCTTTCAGGGAACGTAGGACTTTGACAACGTTCCACTGGGGTGGCCTGACTTCAGACTGAGGGCAAAATCTCCTAAAGTTTCGTAGTAGAAGAGACAATTCCGTCAAAGAGGAAATAGCTCACTCCATTCAATTCAAAGACCAGGCTTAAGACTGAGCAAAAACCTTTCACAGCTGCAACCAAAGTTTTTTTCCTCCCTGAGGTAGAGTAAAAACTCCGCTATTGTTGGAATAGAGGTACTGGGAGGATGGATACCCCTCCCACGACACCAACCACAAAAGACTCGCCACTTTGACTGGTACACTGCAGTCAGTGAGCCCTGGAGGTAACCTGACATGTGTCTAGATACTGGCTTCGAAAAGTCTTTCCTTTCGAGGAGTTGCTGGATAATCTCCAAGTGCGTAGACGCAGTGATATCACTTCTCGGTGGAAAATCTTCATGTGTGGCTGTCTGAGTAGATCGGGAAGTGGGGGCAGTTCCCCTGTTGTCTCTGTGAGCAGATATAGAATGTCTGGGAACCACTCTGCATGCTGCCATATCAGAGTTATTAGAGTCATCATCAGGCCTTGAGATACCCTGACCTTGTTTAGTAGCCTCCTTACTAGGCAGAAGGGGGGAACGCATAGACGTCCATGTTGTCCCACGGATGTTGAAAGGTGTCCTGCCAAAACGCTTGTGGGTTCAGAACTAGAGTTCAGTACACCGGAAGCTTCCGGTTGAGGGACGTTGTGAACAGGTCTATCGTCGGTGAACCCCACGTTGGCTATCTGTTGACTGAGAGACCATTCGGTACCAACTATCTGAGTCCTCCTGTTCAGATTGTCCGACAGCACATTCTTCTTGCCGGGGATGAAGCGGACTGTTAAGGTTACCGAGTTATTTTCTGTCACTCTGAGGATTTCTAAAACTAGTTGGCACAGGAGCTGAGAAGAAGTACCTCCTTGTTTGTTTATGTGAGCTACTACCGTAGTGTTGTCACTCATCAGCATTATGGGGTGCCCTGGAATGAGCTGATGGAAATGGTTAAGGGCCAGAAGAGAGGCTTTTATTTCCAGGAGGTTAATGTGGCACTGTCTTTCGGATTCGGACTAAAGCCCTTTGGGGCGGCATGGATCCTTGGGCTTCGACACATCTGGAGGATTCTTAGCCCTCTTACCTGGAGGTAAAATCAGCACAGGCTTTCCCTTAAGGAGAGGATTTGGGCGTTGTCGTGAGGGCGATAATTGTCTAGGGGCAGGAGAAACCCCACAAGACTGGAGACACTGATGGGAGTCTCTCAGATGTGAGGTTTGCCCTGGGAAGGAAAGACCTCCTGCAGCCTCAAAGGGTGATAGAATCTTGTCCGAGGACGAGGAGACCACCGAAGCAGGACAAGACAAATCTCGCAAGGATGGAATCTGAGACTTATCTCTGCTAAGAGACACTGCTATGTCCAATGACATAACATTACTTTGTCACGCGACGCTATTCTACCGCGCAACGCAGCAAGAGACTGAGCTTGAGCAATAGAACAAAAACCCAGGGGAGGAGCTACCCTGGATTGTAAATCAAGGTCGCGCAACCATAGGGAAACTTCATGACTAGAACCCAAATGCTCTACATCAGTGATACCTGAAGGGAGATGGGATCCCCCAGGCATCGCATCACAAGAGACCATAGGCTTCACGGCAAGGGGAGCATGAGGAGAACCCGAAGGAACTACGTCATAGCTGAGTGGAGGAAGAAGGAATCCCTCAGGCAACCTGATGTGTGAGGGTTCACACAACACGACAGATGACGAGAACTCGATGGAACTACGTCATCGTCACCTGGAGGGAGCTGGAATCCCTCAGGCAACGTGTCGAGTGAACCCATAGGATTCATGCAAAAAGAAGGATGACAAGAGCTCGAAGGAACTACTGCACATCATCATTACCTGAGGGGAGATGGAATTCCTCAGGCCACAAGTCTCGTAAACCCATAGGATTTACGCGACGAGAACCCAAAGGAACTATGTCATTGTTACCTGGAGGGAGATGGAATCCCTCATGCAAGTGAACCCATAGGATTCACGCAGCGAGAAGGATGACGAGAACCTAAAGGAACTACATTATCCTTACTTTGAGGGAGCTGGAATCCCTCAGGCAACATGTCTCATGAACCAATACGATTCAAGCGACGAGAAGGATAATGAGAACTCAAAGGAACTATGACATCGTTACCTGAAGGGAAATGGAATCCCTCAGGCAACGTGTCGTGAGAACCCACAGAGTTCCAATGACAATAATCCGAAGATTCTCCGTTATGTGAGCCAGCAGACTCAGCATGGCGGAGGTCACGAGAGCCCACGAGCTCAATGTAACCATGGTCACTAGAATCCAAAAGTTCTATGTGACGGGAGACTGAGGACTCCCTGCCATGGGAACCCGAAGACTCAACGTGACAAAGGGCACGAGAGCCCGATGGCTCAGCGTAACCCTTGTTGCGAAATTTCGAAGGATCAACGCAACGGAAGACCGGGATTTCCCTGTCACGATTAACCTTAGTCTCTAAGTGAGGGCTGGTACGAGAGCCTGAAGGTTCAGCATAAACAACATTGTAAGAACTCGGCAGCTCAACGCAACTAGAACTCAAAATCTTGCCGCAAGATCCCGAAGGGTCAACACGACTGTCACGAGACCACAAAGGGACATAGTGATTAAAACCAACAGGTTCGAAAAGACGTCTCCTAACAGCCCGAGGAGGAGCAGGTCCAAGATGGAGAGGCTGAAGAAGCTCAAGCTCTACCTCTCCCGAGGGCAAGGCTGGTTCACCAGAAGGAGAACTACATTCAAGGCAACGCTCTGCCTCCGCCCTTGGAGGAGAAGCGTCATCGCAACATTTCTGCTGGCCGCTACCAGTCTTCTCTCGAGAACGAGAGAAATGTTCCCCCGAAGGGAAACCCTGCCTTTGACTCTGTTCCTCCACCGCCCTGAGGAGTCAATAAGTCCTCGGCATCGATTTCAGGACACCTGAAGTCAGATTGACGGGCTGCAGTGCCTGCGCCCATAGGAATATCAACCTCTGAGGAGGAAGGAGATGACCAACTCCTCTCCGCTCCCAATTGAAGGAGATCAAAGAGAACGTCTTTTGAAAGGGGACCATCAACGCCCAGTGATGGCCAAAAAGACATGTCAGATCTAGAGCAGGTGCTCCCTGAGGGAAGGGGCGGAGCCGACTCACTAAGGGAGGCAGCGCTGTTACCTTGCCCACAAGGTCAACCTGAAAAGAAAAAGAATTAATTAAAGCAAGTCAAAGCAGGAGAGAGCAAGTGTGTCCGTTCTCTACCGAGTCAGAAAGCAAAGTGGTTGCTTAACCCAGGTGTGTGAGAGTGAGGGGGGTAGCTACGCTACTCCCCAACCTGCTAACTAGCAGTTGGGGTAGTTATCCCTCACTAAAATTATCATGGCTTGCCTTTCAGCTTTGCCAAAAGTAATACCCCTATAAATAGAGAAGGGTTTGTATTTGTGCAGGAACAACAAAATATTAGTACTAGTAGCTAAACGAATAAGCAAAAGGAGTCCTGTTTACCTGCAAACACCGTAAGAAAGAAAAAACTTCTACAGTACTCCATTTTGGATACATCCAAACCCAACTTGACATGCAAGGTCCTAATTGGGCAAGTACTTTCCCTATACAGTACAATACAATGTAGAAAGCTCATATGAAGTTTTACTGAATGAGCCTACTGGTAACCTACCGAATGTTATATTTTGTATTTTTACCTTGAGAATAAACTTTCATATTACAAATTACAATAAAAAATTAACTGTACCATAGCTTAAACCTAGTTATAGTTGGTTAACATACCACACCAAGCTGCACCATTTTCTATCAAGCCTGACTGCTCAAATGATACCTTAGATCTACAATGCAGAAGAGGCTTTACCTTCATTCTCCTCTATTAACTTCTTTCTGTTAGGCTACTGATAATATTTTCAAAAGGATTGCAGAGGTCTTGTGAACATCCTACTTCTTTCAGATATAGGGTATCAGCAAAGATGTTAACTGGAGTAGTCTGCGATTAGTGGATGCAAAGGCTACAACAGGCCTTGCCTGATCCAGTACTGTACATTAATCGTAAATTTTGCTTACTACACAATTTCACACAAATATCCAACAAAATTGAATTCATTACATTAGATGGTACTGTACTGTACTTGATTTCTAGCGAAATTGAAATTCACTATACGAAATGCGAATGTTGGCTATTTTACTTATTCTATCTGTACGACAATGTGGGATGGGGCATAACAACTTCTGTATTGTTCGAGTAAAATGTGAATACCATTTCATTTTCTCCGTCCATTGTCTACTTTTGGCAGACTGATATGCTTTAGCCCAGTGGTTGCCAACCTCGAAACTTCATGGACCACTAAATGCATAATTCTAAATTTGGCGGACCACTAACATGAATTTCTAAAAAAGAAGGTAAATATATTCATATAACTAGAACGGGCACTTGGTAGAGCGCATACCTTCACCACCGCCACTTGTCATGAAAAAAAAAAAAACTGATAATGATGTGAGTATTTGATTCCAAAACAATCACAAGATAGGCAACTGAATTACACAAAATTGGCACTAGTTTCATGCAAATCAGATAAAAATTGGCCACGATATGGCTAAAAGATTTTCTTTTTCCTTTTCGTTACCTTTGCATTGTCTTTTGACCCAATCACTCCCTAAATCCAATCGAATTGTCCATGGACTATGAACAATCATCACGCAGAATTTCATGAGATTCGTTCAAATAGTATTTGAGTTATGCGAATCACAAACACAGACAGTCATACAAACAAATAAAAACGCAAACACGGGTAATGGCACCACTATATCATGTTGTATATCCCAAGACAGGCCAATTAAATTATGCACATTATGGCACTAGTTTCACGAAAATCGGATAAAAATTTACCACGATATAGCAAAAAGACATTTTTTTTACCTTTTCGTGACTTTCACCTCGACTTTTGAACCCAATCACTCCAAATCTTCGTGAATTGTCCTTGGATCATGGCCAATCATCCCACAAAATTTCATGAGATTCGGTCAAATAGCTTCGAATTATGCAAATCACAAACACAGACATACAAACGTACGCCTATCAAAATATAACCTTCGCCGTTAAGAAGTTTCTGAAAGTAATAACAAACGGAGAACTTTTGTTGTATTGATATTATATGCAAGAATTTTGTAAATCTCAAGTTTAATTATTAAAAAAATATTAAAATTTTAAATTTATCTAAGTATTACACATTTTTAGTGTGATATTAACTTATTCTTATTTGAAATAAGCTCCAATAACATTATTGCAAGATTTTATGTCATTCCGAGGTCAGTAGCGAGTCTTCATTGCTGTGACAGATATAAATATTTTTTCAAACAAATATGTTAAAAAATTTAATAAAAAATTCCTTGCTTTTCACAATTTATGGAGAGTCAAAAATGAAGTCTTGATAAGGATGACTGGAATTTAGATTACTGAGACTATCGTTGCATAATAGATCAATGAGGCTTTCTTTTTCATTCACGCTTAAATGTTTAGCGTTATTTTCAATGTTTGCTAGAAACGGATCTATTATCCACATATTGCCATGCCCGGGATGTTGTTCCTTTATGTTATAACAACCCAAAAATTATGTTGATGACTGTAATTACTGTTGAAGTGCTATCAGACAAGAGGGCGTCGAGATACTACCGCTAGAGAGTTATGCGGTCCTTTGACTGGCTAGACAGTATTACATAGAATCCTTCTCTCCGGCAACAGTTCACTTTCCCTTTGCCTACACATACACCGAATAGTCTGGCATATTCTTTACAGATTCTCCTCTGTCCTCAAACACCTAACAACACTTGAGATTACCAAACAATTTTTTTTCACCCAAGGATCAACTACTGTACTGTAATTGTTTAGTGGCTACTTTCCTCTTGGTAAGGGTAGAAGAGATTCTTTAGCTAAGGTAAGCAGCTCTTCTAGGAGGACATTCCAAAATCAAACCATTGTTCTCTAGTCTTGAGTAGTGCCATAGCCTCTGTACCATGGTCTCCACTGTCTTGGGTTCGAGTTCTCTTGCTTGAGGGTACACTCGGGCAAACTAATATATCTAATTTCTCTGCTTCTTGTTTAGTTTAAGTTTTTATAGTTTGTAAAGGAAATATTTATTTTAATGTTGTTACTGTTCTCAAGATTTTGTTTTTCCTTGTTTCCTTTCCTCACTGGGCTATTTTCCCTGCTGGGGCCCTTGGGCTTATAGCATCCTGGTTTTCCTACTAGGGTTGTAGCTCAGCAAGTAATAATAATAATAATAATAATAATAACAAAGTCTTAAGCAACCATTAATTTAAAGCACCTACTTTTCTTTTTTTGCATGTTTTAATGCATTCTTTGAAAATATTAAGCAGTTTCATTAGCTAAGTCTGAATGTTTTGATTGCAAGTGACTTTCAGAACACACAATACCAGGATCTTAAATAAATCCAAATTTCATCATTTCATGGCAACTCCAGTTCGAATGTTCTTTCTAACAGTGCTTGAGGAGGACTGTGGATGCTCTGATTCATTGATCAGGTCCCGGTTAAGTGCAATACGAATATTATCAATACAGTAATCCCTCGACATTTCGCAGCTCAAGTTTCGCGTCCTCAGTGCATCGCGGATTTTCAAAAATATTCATAAATTAGAAAAAATGGTGAGAAAGTTACGCGGGCGCTAGCAAAAGGCAGGGAGCGTACAGTAGAACATCAGGTATCAACACGGAGATGGCGCACAACTCAAAATCTCCCTCTCTGATTCGCTGGCCATCTCGGCTCCAGAATCTCGCAAGCTGATTGGCCGAAACGCTTTACCCAGCATCTCTCCCTGCCGTGCGCCCCGCGAAGGGAGACTGCATTCATTGTTTTCTCTTGCTTCATTTGTGTTGCTTAGTCTTGCCGCATGGTACTTATAGCTGTTTTCTTGTGCTTTTTAGTGTAAAACAGTGCTTGTGACGCCCTTGAAAATGGCTTCTAAACGTCCTCTACCCTCTACATCCTCTAGTGAACTCAAGTAGAGAAAAATGATGGTGGTGAACGAGAAAGTGAAATTATTGGACATGCTTAAGGCAGGCAGTACCTATGAGTCTGTTGCCCGCATTTACCGAGTAAATGAATCGACGGTTCGCTACATAAAAAGAAGAAATGAAAATACGTAAAACTGCCTCAATAACGTTCTCCAAGGACACTGAGCGTGTTGTGACTCCTAGTGATACGACGATTGCGCAAATGGAGAATGCGTTATCAATATGGTTATCGGACTGTCGGGAAAAGAAAGTAGTCTCGACACCAACATGATTCAAACCAAAGCCAAAACCCTGTAGGATAGCCTAGTTCCAGAAGGAAAATCGAACGAAGACGACGAAGGTGATGATGCCAGCAAGGGCTGGTTTGAGAAATTCAATAGGAGGTTTGGCCTTCACAGCGTTCATTTGTATGGGGAGGCCGCCTCGGCAGACCAAGAGCCAGCTCTTCGTTACGTCAAGGACGAGTTCCCAAAATTAGTTAAAGAAGGTGGCTATCTCCCGGAGCAGGTGTTCAATATGGATGAGACTGGCCTCTTCTGGAAGAGGATACCGTCCCGGACGTTTCTTTACAAGAACGAAGTGAAGAAGCCAGGGTTCAAGGCCCACAAAGATCGCATCACTCTCCTCATATGCGGCAATGCCGCAGGCTTCATGCTCAAGCCTGGCTTAATTTACAAGTCCTTGAATCCTTGGGCTTTGAAAAACAAAAACAAAATGATAAAAAGGCCTGGATAACCAAAGCCCTCACACTCGACTGCTTTATCCCAGAGGTGAAGCTGTACCTCGCAAAGAATGGGCTGCCCTTTAAGGTCCTCCTCTTGATGGACTGTGCAGGAGGATATGCAACGGATCTCCATTATGATGGGGTACAAGTGGAGTTCCTGCCCCCCAACACCACTTTCCTCATACAACCAATGGATCAGGGGGTGATTCGGGACGAGGTCCACGATGGAGGGCCTCATCTCCTCCATCGACGAAGGCGACAAGGACTTCAGCCTCAAGAGATATTGGCGGGAATACAACATTGCAACGTGCCTGGCCAACATTCAGAAAGCTTTTAATGAGATGAAACAGCAAACATTGAATGCAAGTTGGAGAAAATTGTGGCCAGACATTGTTCATGACTATGAGGGATTTACGCCAGATGTTCACCACTCCGCCGTAGATAAGGCTGTGAGGCTGGCACGGTTAGTAGCCAACGAAGGTTTTTCTGACATGACGACGGATGACGTCAACTCACTGATCGAGTGCCCCTCGGAGCCCCTAACCGACGAGAACGTTGTTGAAATGAAAAGATCAGCGAGTGAGGAAGAAGAAGAGGCAGCCAACGTCGGCGATGATGACGAAGCTGAAGAACATGGCTTTACCTTGGACAACCTGCAAGAGCTCAGCAAAAAAGTGCGCAGGAAATTGACGATATGGTCAGAGCCATAGAATTTAGTAACCATATTGACGGTGTAATGGCGTGGTACAAGAGCATCTTTGCTCAGATGAAAAAACGTCAACAACTTCCCATCACAATGTTCCTAAAGCAACGAAAATGATATTTTCATAAAATAAATTTTTGAACATACTTACCCGGTGGATATATATATATCTTAAGTCCCTGACGTCACGGCAGAAATTCAAAACTCGCGGCAATCATAGATTGGGTAGCTAGGTGTACTACTAGCGCCACCACTCGCCAGGTAACTGTAACCATTCCATGAATCCTCAGATCTTCCATGCCCATAGATCTCTAGAGGGGAGGAAGGGAGGGAGTTTAATTATATATATCCACCGGGTAAGTATGTTCAAAAAATTATTTTATTATAAAAATATCATTTTAAAACATCTGACTTAGCCGGTGGATATATATATATATATATATATATATATATATATATATAGCTGATTGACACCCTTGGTGGAGGGTCAGAGACTGCAAACATTGTTGGAATATTACTCAAGAGTTTTAAAAAACAAGCTTAGGGGTTCGTACCTGATAAGGAAGCTGACTTTTATGATTCTCTGCCTCATTAGTCCGCTATCCTTATGAGATCCAGCGATCCTCCCAGGGGGCTGAAAGATCTCTAGGAGCTCTCAAAACGGTGTAATTACCTCAATATGACAGGACCTCAACTAATACCCTTGTTCTGGGCGCTCTCAAGGAACAAGTTTGACCACCTGCTAAAATCAATGATTGTGGAAGACTGTCGACAAATCTACACAAACCACCATAAAATACAATAGTTCCAAGAGAAAAAAGGTATTAGGATTAGGGGAATGTAGTGGTAGAGCTTTCACCCTCTACTGCACTCGCTGCTACGAATGGTCCCAAAGTGTAGCAGTCCTCGTAAAGAGTCTGGACACGTTTTAAATAATGTGAGGCGAACACAGATTTACTCCTCCAAAAGGTTGTGTTCATAATGCTCTGTAAAGATCGATTCTGCTTGAAAGCTACAGAAGTTGCCACAGCTCTGACTTCATGTGTCTTCACTTTCAGCAGCTTGAGGTCTGCCTCACCGCAGTGAGCGTGAGCCTCTCTTATCAAGAGCCTGATAAAATATGACTGTGCATTCTTTGACATTGGTAAGGATGGTTTCTTGACTGAACACCATAGAGCTTCTGACTTGCCTCGTAATTTTTTATTTCTGTTTATATAGAACTCAAGTGCTCTTACAGGGCACAGGACTTTCTCCATTTCCTCACCAACCACATCGGAAAGGTTTGGAATCTCGAAAGACTTCGGCCATGGATGAGATGGGCGTTCATTCTTGGCTAGAAAACCAAGTTGTAAAGAGCAGATAGCTTTGCTATTCCTGAAGCCAATAGTTTTGCTAAAGGCATGAACTTAACTGACTCTTTTAGCTGTTGCTAGACTGACTAAGAAAAGAGTCTTTAAAGTGAGATCTTTAAACGAAGCCGAGTGTAAGGGCTCAAACCTGTCACTCATGAGAAACTTCAGGACAACATCCAGATTCCAGGCTGGTGATCCAAGTTGACGCTCCTTAGAAGTCTCAAAGGATTTGAGAAGGCCTTGAAGGTCTTTGTTGCTAGAGAGGTCCAAGTTCCTTTGCCTGAAGACAGTCACTAGCATGCTCCTGTGCCCTTTAAAAGTAGAGGAAGAAAACTGGCGTTTTCTCCTAAGGTCTAACAAGAAGTCAGCAATTCGGGTCAGAGAGGTAATGGAAGAGGATATCGAGTTAGTTCTGCACCAATCTCGAAAAACCTCCCATTTGGACTGGTAGACCTTGATAGTAGAGGTCCTCCTTGCTCTAGCGATAGCCTTAGCTGCCTCCTTCGAAAAGCCTCTAGCTTTTGCGAGTTTTACAATAGTCTGAAGGCAGTTAGACGTAGATCTGGTAGGTTTTGATGGAACCTTTCCAAGTGCGGTTGTCTGAGTAGATCTACTCGTATTGGCAGATTTCTTGGTATGTCCACCATCCATTGAAGTACCTCGGTGAACCATTCTCTCGAGGGGAGCTACTAGAGTCAATCTGGTTCCCTCGTGAGAGGCAAACTTTTGTAATACTTTGTACAGGACTTTGAATGGAGGGAACACATATAAGTCCAGGTGAGACCAGTCCAGCAGGAAAGCGTCGATGTGGACTGCTTCTAGACCTGGCACTGGGGAGCAGTAGGTCTGTAGCCTCTTCGTTTTGGAGTTTGCGAAAAGGTCTATGGACGGACGACCCCAAATCCGCCATAGTTTCTTGCAAACATCCTGAAGCAGAGTCCATTCCGTGGGAATAACTTGGTTTCTCCTGCTAAGGCTGTCTGCCATCAAGTTCTTCTCTCCTTGGATGAACCGTGAGAGTAAGGTTACATTCCTTTTCTTTGCCCAAACTAGAAGCTCCCTTGCAGTCTTGTAAAGGGACTTCGAATGTGTTCCGCCCTGCTTGGATATGTATGCCAAAGCTGTGGTATTGTCGGCATTTACCTGCACCACCTTGTTTAAAACTGAACTTTTGAAACCTTGAAAGGCTAACAGGACTGCTAACAGCTCCTTCTGGTTGATGTGGAGGCTCTCTTGATCTTCCATCCACAGACCCGAGCTCTCCAGCTTGCCCAGTGTTGCTCCCCACCCCGAGTCCGAGGCGTTGGAACATAACACAAGGTCTGGGCTCCTTTGCTCCAGCGAGAGACCCTCCTGAAGTTTGATTGGGTCGTTCCACCAATGGAGGCAACTTTTTACAGACTCTAAAAGTGGAATACTTTCCGTCTCTAAACCCTTCTCCTTGTCCCCATGGTAATTGAGGAGAAACTGAAGAGGGCGGAGATTTAGTCTTCCTAGGGAGACAAACTGCTCCAGTGAGGAGAGTGTTCCCAGCAGACTCATCCACTGTCTTACCGCATATTTTCTTTTCTCTAGGAAGAGACGAAGATTTAGGAGGACTTGTTCTATCCTTGTAGGAGATGGAAAAACCCAAAAAACTAACCTGTGAATCTCCATCCCTAAATAAAGAATCTTCTGGCATGGAATCAGTTGGGACTTCTCTATGTTGACAAGAAGATCCAGTTCCCTTGACAATCTCAGTGTCATTTGTAGATCCTCCAGACAGCGGTTGAAGGAAGACGCTCTGAGTAACCAGTCGTCCAAGTACAGTGAGGCTTTGATACCTGTTGAATGCAGGAAGCTCACCACATTTAGCATCAGCTTCATGAAAATGGAAGGAGCGGTGCTGAGGCCGAAACACAGGGCTCGAAACTGGAAGACTTCCTTCCCGTAAACGAACCTCAGGTAACGTTTGAAACTCGGATGTATGGGGATATGAAAATAGGCGTTCTGGAGGTCCAACAAGACCATCCAGTCGCCCTTTCTTACTGCTGCTAGCACAGTTTTCGAAGTCTCCATCGAAAACTTTGCTTTCTAAATGAAAGCGTTGAGGGCACTTACATCCAGGACTGGTCTCCATCCCCCCTGAGTTTTTTGGGACCAGGAATAGGCGGTTGTAAAATCCTGGTGACTGTAAGTCCTGCACCCTCTCTACTGCCCCTTCCTGCAACAAGAGGGATACTTGTAGCAGCAATGCCTGCCTCTTTGAGTCCTCTCGGTATCTGGGAGAGAGATCTATTGGATCTTGAACAAGAGGGGGTTTCTTTATGAAAGGGATCTTGTAACCCTCCTTCAGCAAAAGAACGGACCAAGGGTTTGCTCCCCTTCTCTTACAGGGTTGCCAGAAGTTTAGTCTGGCCCCTACTGCTGTCTGAAGGCGAAAGCAGTCAGACTCTGCTTCGCCCAGTTCTAGATCCCCTCCTTTTAGCTCTTCTTCCGTCGGGTCTGGGGTAACCTCTACTGACGGGTCTACCTCGAAAGGGCTGTGCAAAATGAGGCAAAGGTGTCTCTACTTTAGGTTTACGGCTAGTAAAAGAAGTCGGAAGAACTTTCCATACTGTCTTGGCGACCAAATCATGGGTAGCCTTCCGAGTTAAAAAAGAAGCAACCTCTTTCACAAGTTCCTGCAGAAGCAGAGATGGAGACAGAGGTGCAAACAGCAATTCAGACTTCTGACATGGGGTGACACCCAAGGGAAGGAAAGAACACATTTGTGCTCTTTCTTAAGCGCTCAAGCCATAAAAAGAGCTGCTAATTCATTAGAGCCATCTCTAACAGCTTTGTCCATACACGACATTATCTGAATAATACTGTCCGTGTCAGAATTCTTAAAAGTCGCAACTTTCTTCCCCAAGGCTCCCGAATCCAATCGAGGAAGTTGAAAACCTCGAAGGCTCTGAAGACGCCTTTGAGAAGATGGTCAAGTTCAGAAGTTGTCCAGTAAAACTTAGTTCGTCGCATGGCCAACCAACGAGAAGAGTCTACAAGGCTTGAGAAGTCGCCCTGGGCAGAGGAAGGAACTCCCAAGCCGAGAACTTCTGTCTCGTACCACACGCTTGACCTGGAAGCTAGTTTAGTAGGAGGGAAAGAGAAAGACTTGCCAAGATTTTTCTTGGACTGCAGCCAGTCTCCCAACAGTCTTAAGGCTCTTTTCGATCTTGAAAGAACCATCTTGGTATAAATAGGCGCCTGAGCTGCCGACCCCAGGGTAAACTCAGAAGGGGGGGAGCGTGGAGCAACAGGAACGAAGTGATTAGGAAAAACTTCCGTAAACACTTTCATGATTTTCCTAAGATCCAAAGAATGCTGTGTGGTCTTAGGCTCTTCTCCCTCCGAGAAGTCTTCCAAAAAGTCAGCTAAGGAAAGGTGTTCATCAACCTCTTCCTCAAACAAGAGTCCAACTGAAGTAACGATGTCTTTGTGGGCCTGACTTTTGACTGCGCGATCTTGACGCTTGGCGTCACGTTCGACAGCCTGACATTTGGCATCAACTTGACGCTTGGCGTCACGTGATTGGCGCTCGACGTCACATTCAACTTGACGTTCAGCGTCATGCATAACTTGACGTTCGACGTCACGCTTAACTTGACGTTCGGCGTCACGTTTAACTGCATGGCGAACGCCTTCACACGCTTCTACGTTCGCTAGAAGCTCAGCTTCACGCCTGGAAGCTTGACGTTTGCGGTTAAGCTTATCGGATTTACAACGTCCAAGCTGCGAAGCTTCCCGACGTTCGGAAGCTTGTTGAGTTACTCCTTTATCAGTAGAGTGAAACGACTGCATAAACGAGGACAGCGTAAGCTGCATGTCCTGTAATAACAACAACTTAGGATCAACTTGCGGTAAAGTTGGAGCGGGAGCTTCAGCAACAAAATTGCCTTCTTCATCGCTCGCGTCACGCGACAATCGCCCAGAAGACGCCAACCAGTCAGACGGTAGCGGCGGAGCATGAACAGACGGAATAACAGATTCAGGAACTTATTCAGCAACATGCTGGGCTGGACGCTTAACAGAGCCCGACGTTCTAACAGGACGTTTGGCAGGAGATCCTTCTTCAGACGAAAGAAAAGGCTCTGGACTCTCTCAATGATAACAGCCAGGCGCTTGAGGCGATAAATCGCGACGCTGATCCACTGCAACCATTTTCCTCTTAAGAGGTCTAGAAACTTGACGCCAGTCATGATTCGACTGCTTGCTGACTACTGTATCATCCGACGATGAGATAAACTTAACCTCACCTTTCCCATGGTGAGGGCGAACGTACTGTGAAACATCATCAGGTACGCTCGAGGGGACGCCTGCTCGAGCGGCTACGCCTCTCGTTCCCATTCGCCGATCGACATTCCTTCTCCCAGGGGTTGGGGAGCTTGGAAGAGGTCTAAGGCTAGGTGAACGACAGGTTCGAGCAGACGCACCCTCCACAGCACTGAACACATTAACCGCACTTATAGCATTAACACTGGCACTTTTAAGTTGATTAACCTCGGACATAAGTTGATTCTTGTCCATAGCAAGCGACTCGACCCTAACACCAAAGGCTTTAATCACGATCATCATGTCCTTAAGTGTAGGCTCAGCGGTAACAGTAGGGGGATCATGAACAACCACTACAGGGGAAGGAATAGGTTCAATGACATGGGAAGAGGATAATTCTCTAGATCGAGAAGAACGACGTCTATCTCCATCTCTCTCTAACTTACGAGAGTAGCAGTCGAAATCCAGCCACTCACTCTCAGACAATAAAAGGCATTCATCACATCGATCCATTAATTGACAAACTTTACCTCTACATTTAGTACAACAAATGGAGTGGGGATCGATAGAGGCTTTAGGAAGGCAGGTCTTACAGCCTTTCATACACTTTCTATAAACTGGGGAAGGGTCAGCCATTTTGGAAAAATTAAGAGAGATCAAAAACAAGCAAAGGTCAAAGTTGATCCAAATCAAAAAAGGTTTAAGAGAATCCGTAAGCAAAATCCAATCAAGCGAAAGCCAATAACCAAAATCTGTACATCACCAAAGATACAGCAAAAATCCAGGTTACAACGAGTGAATATTCCAATGATGTCGCAAGCAATGGCGGCAGGGAAGATCAGAGGATTCATGGAATGGTTACAGTTACCTGGCGAGTGGTGGCGCTACACCTAACTACCCAATCTGTGATTCCCGCGAGTTTTAAATTTCTGCAGTGACGTCAGGGACTTAAGCTATATATATATCCACCGGCTAAGTCAGATGTTTAAAAACCTTCAGCAGAAGCATCAGATACTCCTCCTGCTGCCTCTCCGGCTTCCCACCAAGCCACTACGCCACCTCCTGCAGTTTCTCCACCTCTATCGGAAGCTGTCATTGACAATCCACCGCCTCTATCAAATGACGATGAGGCGTCACCTGAGGAGCAGTAAAGCTCTCATTAACCTGTGCAGTAATTCATCTTCATCTTCTTCACCTCCATCATACTGCACAGGTGTTTCATCGTCATTGTTAGAGGTGAGTTACGTACAGTATCTGGTTATAAGAATAAAAGAGTTCTAAAAACATATCTACAGTATATACACATAAACCATTTATATCTACATATGTATGTACATGTACACTTACACTCTATTTATATATTATTTATGTATAATTGTAAATTTACATACAGTATACGTAATGTATTAAATACAGGACTGTATTTATATTACAGTATTTATACAGTACAGTACGGGGTACTATATTTTATGTACAGTATATAATTTATATCAATATTTATTTACATGATTCTTTAATGTTCTAATGATAACATATGCATTTATAGGGTTAATATACACTTATTGTTATTATATACAGTATACATGTACATGTACACAAAAAAATGTACGTATTCCAAAAATAGGGAGGGAACCTACTTCCCAGTTTTTCACCTATCGCGGTCGGTTCTGGTCCCCATTAATCGCGATAGAGATCGTATCGAGTTCCTGTGGGTCATGTGTTGCAGGAGAAAGGTTGTGAAAGTCACCTGGAGCATTCATATTCTTTCTTGTAAAACCTGCGTCAGAGTAATTTGCTAAGAAGGACCAGGGGCATAGTTATGCCCCTGACACTGTGAGTCGTCATGTCGAGATGATGTTTCAGTGATCCTCCTCTAGTCTCTCCCAATCCTGACAAGAAGAGGGACCCGGGCAGGCTGTTGCCATTTTCTTTAGGTAGTCTCAAACCTTACCCTTGGTACAGTAACAGATGATCTGGATCGTCCTTTACCTAGTTGAGACTTGTGTAGGATCCGTCACCTTTGGAGACTGTGTCTGGTGACATACTCAGGGACGAAACTGAACATTGTCTTTCACCCTTCTCAATGATAGGCGGTCGAAAGAGAGACCATGAAGTTCCTTAACTCGTATGGTTGCTGTCCAAGTGTGTAGGAACATTGTGTTCCTAAATCAGGAGAAAATTTGTTGCCTGGTGAAGTGGAACACAAGGAGGTCTCTTCAGGAATCGGAGATTTGAACCATGTTCTGAGAGGAAGGTCTCAATTCCGACTGGGGAAAGACAAGTTGTAAGTCCGTATGAGTTAGGAAAAGTCTATCGATGAGAGGGTGTCCCTTTCTTTCAGTTTGAAGGTGAAGGATCAAGGTTGAGTGATCATCTTTACCTGTCAAAACTGAATAGGGGGTCTTTTCTTCTTGCATATACTCGAGGATTCCGCTATTGCTGGAATCGAGGTATCGAGTGGAGAGACATTTTCACATGACGCCAACCACACAAGACATGATACTGCCTGGTAGACTGATGCTGAGGAATTCCTCAGATATCTAGACGACCTTTTCGCAAAGAGGTGGTAGTCTTCAGGCGTACAATCATAGCAAAGCTATAGCTTGTGGTAGGTGTCGAAGTGGGTTGTCTGTTATGTGAAGAGGGTTCTCTTGGAAGCTCTATCAGGAGTTGCAAAAGGTTTGGAAACCGTTCTGCATAATGTCATAGCGGAGCTAGGAGAGTCCTTGAGAAGTTGACCGACGTTCTAGCCTTGTTGGGTGCCCTTCTCCAGATAAAACAGGGACGAGACGTAAACGTCATTGTTGTACCCACCGTTGTTGCCAGAGAGCCTTGGGGTCTAGGGCTGGTGAGCAACGGTAGCCTGAGATTCAGGAGCGTTGCAAACAGCCCCCTAGTTGGAGGACCTCATAAGGTTGGGACTTTGTTAGCTACATGGCGATCCAAAGTCCATTCGGTATACCTTATCTGAGATGCTGTGCGTAGATTGTCGGCGAGCACGTTCTTCCAGTCTGGAATGAAGCAAGCTGAAAGTGGTACCGAACGGACTTTGGCCCATCTTAGTGTTTATACTATTAGATGGGAAGAGGCTACAAACCAGTTCCTACTTGCTTGTCGATGTGAGTCTCTATGTGGTGTGTCGTCCATCACATCACTGAGTGGTCTGTCAGGAACCGATTAGGCTGTTGAAGGACTGGAAAGTTGGCCTTCATCTCTTAAGAGATTCAAGTGAAGGTACCTTCAGGCTTTGTCCAGAGGGCTGAGGTCGTGTGGTGCAGCACTATGGTCCCTCCTTTCTTCTTTTTCCGACTCAAGTCTCCTGGAATGAAAGTCGTTCTCGTTCCGAGAAGGTTTTTGTGGAGATTGGTGTTTAGAATCATTCCCAGATACACCAGTCTCCTGGGAGGGAAGTAGGGAAGATTTCCGTAGGTTTACCCTGATCACTGGATCTTGGTAAAAAGACTTCAGAAGTTCCAGTGTTAATGCAAGGTTGCCACTGAGTCTGCTAAGGTCAGTCAGTCGTCCCGAGAGAGCGGTGACAGAAGCCGATCCTGTGAGACCAGGATGGATGTAGTGGAAAGACCGAAGCACAGTGCCTTGAACTGGTGTTTCTTGTTTGTCTAGACTGAATCTTCCAACCTTTCTAGATGGATGGTTTGGACCTGGGAGTAAGTGTCCTTCAGGTCCAGTTTGCAAATGAAGACCTGAGGTCTTAGGCCTTGATCGAACTCCAACATGGTGTGGACCGACCCAAAGGGACAGCTCCTTGGTGATCCTTTAGCATGGAAGATTGTCGACGCTGGAGTCTTGACTTGTGTCGTAAAGGATCAGGCGCGATACCCAGTGTAAGAATTCTTCTCTGAGAGAGAATTACAGTGAACCCTCGTTTATCGCGGTAGATAGGTTCCAGACGCGGACGCGATAGGTGAAAATCCGCGAAGTAGTGACATCATATTTACCTATTTATTTAACATGTATATTCGGACTTTTAAAACCTTCCCTTGTACGTAGTACTGTTAACAAACCACCCTTTAATGTACAGAACACTTAATGCATGTACTACAGCACCCTAAACTAAAACAGGCACAAATATTAAAGGCGATTTTATATCATGCGTTTCCTAAACACCTAAAAAGCACGATAAAAAATGGCAACCAATGTTTTGTTTACGTTCATCTCTGATTATAATGAAGAAACAAACTCATTTAGTGTACACATATATGTATAGGTTAGTTTTTGCATCGATTATATTGATTATACAGTACTGTATGTTGATTTTTTTATTACCAATGTTTTAGTTTACGTATTTTTCTTAGGACTTCCAAATGAAATCTTTTTTTTTATGACGCCGCCTGAAACGACGGCGTGTACGCTCAGTAAACAACCACGCTCAGAACAAACAAGGCATTTAACGCGCATGATGATAGTGATAAATAATGATACAGTACATACAGTATTTACAGTAAAAGCATTTACAAAATATGTTACCTTACAAATATAAATTATACAGTACTTGTACGTAGCAAAGCAGGAAAACTATTTACGAGAGAGAGAGAGAGAGAGAGAGAGAGAGAGAGAGAGAGAGAGAGAGAGAGAGAGAGAGAGAGAGAGAGAGAGAGAGAGAGAGAGAGAGAGAGAGAGAGAGAGAGAGAGAGAGAGAGAGAGAGAGAGAGAGAGAGAGAGAGAGAGATTGTTTTACGTACGTAAATGTAAATTTTAAACAAAAAAAATATGATAGGTTACAACATGTAGACTTTTAAAACCTTCCCTTTAACTTAATGCATACAGTACGTACATTACTAAACTATAAAACAGGCAGTAAGAATATTAAAGTAAAAAATAAAGATTGTTACTGTACTCACCACGAAAGAAGTTGAAGAAAAACTTGAATGGTGATGGCGATGAATTTGCTGCACAGTAGAAATGATGATGATGAAGCTGATGATGTGTTCTACTGTGCAGTCAATGATAGTATTTTACGTCTCTTCAGACGGAGGTGTCTTTTCCTGGGACACCTCTTCAACTTCTTCCTGGGAAACTTCTTCAATTTCTTCCGAAGGCGTACTAGCAGGAGGAACTGGCTCTTTTTTGCGAGGCTGGAAGAACATTGTGATCGGAAGTTGTTGCCGCTGCTTCTTTTTTCGATCCAAGAGCATCCTGTAGGGAGTCATGATGTCATCGACCTTGTTGGAGAATTGCATCGAGCGAACCATATCCTCGTCCCACTCTTGTAACATTTCTTTCGCCTCCTTGATATGGTTGCAGAACTTGGCAAGCCGTTCTAATGTTAAGCCCGTTTCTTCGACATTTTCTTGGGTCTCTTCCTGGGTATCACTCTCTTCCTCACTTGCCGATTTCGTCAGGTCTTCGAGGTCTGCGTCAGTTAGGGGCTGGGAATGGCAGTCCAACAACTCGTCGACGTCTTCAGTCGTCATGTCGCCAAACCCGTCACCTCCAATTATGGCAGCCAACTGCACAGATTTCCGTATTGCAGAGTGTTGGATTTCCGACGGAGTAAATCCCTTGTCGTCGTAAACAATATCGGGCCACAGCTTCTTCCAGCTCGCATTCACGGTTGCAGGTTTCATCTCTTGAAGTGCCTTCTGAATATTCTGCAGGCACGTGGCTATGGTGTACTGCCGCCAGTACGCCTTCAAGTTGAAATCTTCATCCTCGTCATCTTGGGCAGCATCCACACACGCAACGAGGTCCGCCAAGGTATTCTTCGTGTAGAGGGCCTTGAACGCCCTGATAACCCCCTGGTCCATCGGTTGAATTAATGACGTGGTGTTGGGTGGCAGGAACTCAACCTGAACGCCCTCACGCGACAGGTCAGTTGCGTGTCCACCAGCGTTATCCATAAGGAGAAGGATCTTGAATGGCAAGCCCTTCTCTAAGAGATATTCATGGACTTGCGGGATGAAACACTGGTGGAACCAGTTGGAGGTCAGCATCTTCGTAATCCATGCTTTTTGATTATGCATCCAGTACACGGGAAGGAGATTCTTATTTTTATTTTTCAAAGCGCGAGGATTTTTCGACTTATAAATAAGCCCCGGCTTTAACAAAAATCCAGCAGCATTGCCACACATCACGAGGGTAACGCGATCCTTGAATGCCTTAAAGCCAGAGGCTTTGGCTTCCTCTTTGAACAGGAAAGTTCGCGACGGCATTCTCTTCCAAAACAAGCCAGTCTCATCCATATTAAAGACTTGTTCCGGCTTGTATCCACCTTCGGCGATAATATTCTTGAACGTCTGGTTCACGTAAGTTTCAGCAGCGGCAGTGTCAGCGGAAGCAGACTCCCCATGCAGGGAAACGCTTTTCAGGGCGAAGCGTTTCTGAAACTTCGCGAACCATCCTTTGCTTGCGGAAAAAACGTTTCTGAGGCTGGGAATCAGTGGATGTCCCTGGTTGAGGATCATCTGCATCATCATCATCTTCAGCATGGTTGCCGTCGTTGTCTTTAGGTTCCTTTGCAGCAAAATTCTCATATAAACTCAAAGCCTTTGTTTGGATGGTGTTCGTATCCAAGGCTATGTTCTTCTTCCGGCAGTCGGCAATCCACACAGCTAAAGCACCTTCCATGCGTACGATCGTTTTATTACGCGTTGTAACGACTCGCTTCGCTGATCTGCTAAAGGTGATTGCAGCCGTCTTTCGAATGTTCGCCTCGTCCTTTTTGATATAGCGAACGGTGGATTCGTTGATGCCAAAATGGCGGCCGGCGGCCGCGTAACTTCTACCATCTTTTAACATGTCGAGAAGCGTAACCTTCTCAGCTATCGTCATCATCCTTCGGTGGCGTTTAGGCTCACTACCAGCCTTACTAGAAGCAGAACGCTTGGGAGCCATTGTACAGTAGGATTTAACAGAAAGTTCAACAAAAAGTTCAACTTAAAACAGTCGCACACAGCACAGATTAAACTTCACAAACTTAAGAACGTCTACTCAGCGATACACGGAAAGAGAAAGTGAACGATCCAGCCCCGCGAGAACTTTGATGCTGCGGGTAGAAGATGCGGGCAAAACACCAATCACAGGCTAGATAACAAAACTTGAGTTCTGATTCGTCATCTATCAGCGCTTGAACCAATCACAACCCGTCTTACAGTACTATGATGCGTTGGTTACTCATAGAAGATGCCCCGCGCATACTGAACGTACGTAGATTAAGTACAATACCGTAATAATAATAAATAATGATAATAATACTGTACAGTAATAATAATAATAATAATAATGATAATAATAATAACAATAATAATTTTATTAACAACAACAACAATAATAATAATAACAATAATAATAAAAATTTATGTACGCTATTTTACGCCTCTCTCTCTCTCTCTCTCTCTCTCTCTCTCTCTCTCTCTCTCTCTCTCTCTCTCTCTCTCTCTCTCTCTCTCTTTCGTACGCTTATTCGAAATGTGATTTTTGCAACAAAGAATATTATTGGATGCAGTACTGTACTACGTACGTATACATACAAAAGATTCATGGAAAAGAAGCACATCCATTACAGTACACACCATTCTAATATGGTATGACTGCATCTGATTTGCGTTTCATGTTCGATTTAATTTTACTACGTACTGAATTATCGTATGATCACATTCTCTTTTCGTGTTTTATTTCTTTCTGTGCTGAATTATATATCATATGTAATGCAATGAACAATCAGTAAGAGCAGATATTACTAATTACAGTATTAATGGAATTACAGGTAACAAAATATCGTATTTGGTTGTCTTCAGATTTCGCGGTATTTTCGAATTTTCCGGAAAATCCGCGATATGTATATATATATGGGTTATGGGAAAACCCCGCGAAGTGGTGAATCCGCGATTGTCGAACCGCGAAGTAGCGAGGGTTCACTGTAATTTAAAAGGAAGGCTACGTTTAGCCTTACCACGCGCCCTGATGGGATTGATGCTATTCCTTAGAATAGAATCAATCTGGTGAATGTTAATCAATGGTTAACCGTTGGGTATCGTGGTTATTATGCAGTTGCAGAGTGTTCGCAAGTGGTTCCCTGTTGGCAAGCCGTTGATGAGGGTTATCGAACGTTTACTGATCACTTTAGTGTGCTGGCAAACGGCCAGAAGCGAGAAGTACGTTGTATAACTTCTGATCTAGGAACTACAGGAAGCGGTTGACTAGTAAATTCGAGTCACGATCTGCTGGCAAATAACCGATGACCGATGAATCGGTGGTCTGTGAGCCAATGGTGAGTTCGAGATCAGCAAGCTGAAGATGGGCTGGTCAGAGATCAGCGAGCTGATTTCAATGATCGAAGAATGATGAGCTGCCCATCGGTGATCTAGTGATCAGCAAGCTGATGACTGGTTATTGACTAGCAATCGATGATTGGAAATGCTAGCAATTGGAGATCGTTAGTCATTGGAGGGACTAGAGGTCAAAGATCAGTATTGAGCTAGCACTTGGCGATCTGGTGATCGGCGACCTAGCGATCAGTAAACTGTGAACTAGCCATCAGCAAACAGTGATCTAGAGATCAGTCTGTTGATGCTTTCCTGTTTGCTGCCAGTCGTCTGTCGAGGAAAAAGAAAAAAAAAAAACTTCAGAAGAGACAGGGACTAAGGATTCCCCGATTCGATTCCCTTGTAGGATGGAATCTCCGGGATCTTGAATCCTTCTGTGGAGCCTTATTCCTCTTTTCCTGGTGGCAATGTTTATGTGCTTGCGGGGAGGAATGGGGCAATGGTGACCTGTCCAAAAAGTTTTATTCCTTTTTACTGACAATTGCGCGAGTGTAGGTGAGTCTGGAGCGATGGCACACAGGATGATGCTGGTGCTTAATATCTGCCTGGAGAGTAGGCCAGCGCTGGTTCTTAGGCAAGAGCTGGTGCATTGGATCTGCGAGCCTTGACTCTTTGGCAAGAGCTGGCAGATGGATCCGGGACTGTAACTGCGCAGGAGGGCCCAGAAAGTGAGGAAGAGCGCTGGCGCGCAGTAAGGCACTGTATAGTTTTGTGCATTCTCCCTAGAATGCACCGAAGCGTGTGACTGGTTGCGCAAGAGTGGGAGCATTGGCGCGTGTGTCAGAGTACTACGTGGAGACTGTTGGCGCGTGCGTGCGGAAGACCATCGGCGTTCGCACGTAGAAGACAGTTGCCGCGCGCGGAAGGCTGTGCGCGCACTCAAGATTATTGGAGCGCGCACGCGCGAAGGCCATCGGCGCGCGGTAGACTGTTGGCGCACGTGCAAGATACCATCAGCGCCCGCGCACAGAACAAAGTTGGCACGTATACGCGCAATACTGTTGGTGCGCACGCGGGAGACCCTAGGCGCTCGCACGGGGAAGACAGTCGGCCCGTGCGTGTAAGACTATTGGGGTGCGCGCAAGAGCATTAGCGCTTGCACGCCTGGAAAATCATTGGCGCCCGCACGCGGAAGACTACTCTATTGGCGCGCGTGCGGGAGACTAATGACGCACGCAAGACTATTGGCGCACGCGCAGGAGACCATCGGTACCCCCGGACGGGAGACCATCGGTACCCACTCGCGGAAGATCGTCGGCGCTCGCGTAAGAATGTTGGCAAGCGCACACGTGGGAGACCATCGGTAACCACGCGCGGAAGATCGTCGGTGCTCGCGCACGTATATAAGAACGAGCGAGCAAAGGTAGCGGCGCGCGCGGGGGAGACCATCGGTACCCGCGCACGGAAGATCGTCGGCGCTCGCACGTGTAAGAATGTCGGCGAGTGCGCGCGCGGGAGACCACTGGTATCTGCACGCGGAAGATCGCCGGCGTTCGCGCGCGGAAGATCGTCGGGGTTCGCGCGCGTAAGAATATCGGCGCTCGCGCGAAGGTAGCGCTAGTAGGTTGGCGGGTCAGCCGGTAGGTTGACCAGTGGCAGGACGATCAGGAACTGGGATGTGCCCTTTAAAAAAGGGCGAGCATCCACCGATGGGGACCGTAAGCAGGTCTGCGTTAGAGTCCAGGACCGAAGTCCAAAGGACTTCGTTGCAGCACAAGAAGGGGCTGGTAGATCGGTAGCTCAGCTGGCAGGACGATCAGGAACTGGGATGTTCCCTTTGGAAGGGTGAGCATCCACCGATGTGGACCGTAAAAGGTACGTGTTAGAGTTACGGACCGAAGTCCAAAAGACTACATTGCAGCAAAAGGTTGCGCTGGTAGATCGGTAGGTCAGCTGGCAGGACGATCAGGCTGCGCTGGAAGGTCTGCTTGATCCTCCGAAGAGGTGTCTCTATGAGAGGCCTCTCCCGCGAACGAGAGGGGTGAAAACTTCGTAGAAGAGACTAGAAGACGCCCATGATGATGCCCCTTAGGGCCAGTGGATCAGCAAGCTGACCTTAGCAGTAGCGATCCTCTGAAGAGGAGTCTCTATGAGTGGCCTCTCTCGCGAACGAGAGAGGTGAACACTTCGTAGAAAAGACTAGAAGACGCCCATGATGATTCCCCTTAGGGCCGGTGGATCAGCAAGCTGACCTTAGGAGTAGCGATCCTCTGAAGAGGAGTCTCTATGAGTGGCCTCTCTCGCAAACGAGAGAGGTGAACACTTCGTAGAAGAGACTTACCAAGACCGTGCTCCACCCCTGAAGGAAGAGAAACTCAGCAAGGAGGGAGAGAAGTCTGGCCGAAGGGTAGCAGCAGCAGTCGAAGGCGATGAATTTATTATGATATGGGAATTTCTCCCTCTGAAGGGAGAAACAACCTCACACCTGGGGAGGAAACTTCCCTTGGAAGAGAAGGGAAGTTGTCCAACCCCTGGAGGCGAACCTCCTTTAGAGTTCTAAGAAGATCTGAAGTGCTGGCCATGTTGTCACGGGAGTACTTCTTAGAGAAGGGATGACGCCCATGACGACGTCCTCTGAGGGACGGCAGTGACAGCAGATTCCCCACGCATGAACAGAACAGCTCTGCTTCGTTGGCCTCTTTAGTCGAACAAAGAAAAACTGCATAGTTAACTGGGAAAATAAAATTAAATAATTATTTAACAGAAATTCCCTAGGGAGGAACTCTGAAGAGGAACCCCGAGGGAACAACATAAAATAAGAATTAAGTATTGTGCCCTTCCTTCCCCAGACGACAACCACGGGAGAAGGGGGGAGCGGAGTAACTGTAATAAAAACAGAATTATAATTATTCAAATCAGCTAAGAATATTCACTAATAGTGAGAACCACTGACCCCCCCAAGGGAAGTGTTCCCCACGGAAAAAGCTGAAAAGTTAAAATACAATTAGATTTTCACTAAAAATAATTGAGACAAACAATCGGAAGAGCAACCTAACCCGCGCACGGGAAAGGAGCTTCCCCAATAGTACGCTGTTGTAGTAAAGGTGAACGACCTCGAGAAGAGAGAGACCGTAGTCAATCTTTAAAAGGCCACATTCCCTTCGCTAAGAATCCAAGTTTCCCGTAGGAATAGAGGAAAAGGCGAAGACAATAGTTGAATGAAGAGGGTCCAAGCGATGACGATTCCCCTGCGGCGGCCGAGTTAACGGGTATATACCAACGGGAAGACCGATGGACCAGAGAGGGAGAGGTCGTTCCCCACGAAGTGGAACTGTGCTGGCCTTGCTACTACGCAAGTGTCGTTGTCGTATATGTATCACACAGCACAACCACTGAAAAGGAAACTTACCACATTTCTATACACATATATAAACAAACATTAAGAATGTTTATATACAGAATATATACAAGTATAAGAAAAAGTAAGTTAATAGACAAAAATCAATGGCAGTCCAAAATAGGCGAGGAGGGAGAGAGGAACAACCGCTCTCGCTCCGAGCCAAAAGTAAAGTGAGCTCAAGCACAGGTGGGTGTGTGTGTGTGTGTGGGGGGGGGGGGGTAGCAAGCTACCCTACCCTACCCCCGCTAACTAGCGGTGTGGGTAGTAAACCCTCGTTAGATTTTAATGGCTCATCATTTCAGCTACGCCGAAAGTAATACCCCTATTAAATAGCGTGGTTTGTATTCCAGTTATGGAACAAGTATAAATTATTGTAATTAATATTGCTGTCAGTTCACTTTGCTCGCAATTAAACATTATCTCAATTATTCTATGTTCAGGCAAGCAGAATATGTTTTGCTGCGCGCATTAGTCCTGTGAGCTACTATTTTGGGATAATTATCAATTATACAAACTCAACAAAGAAATGAATACACGCTTAACAAATGGGCAAGTTGTAACCTCGCATTCCAGCCTCTGTTCGATCAAGGACTTGGCTACAATTAAGCATTATCAGATTAGATATATCAAATACGTTAAGTGTTCCACCCTAACTTTTCGTTATTAATATGATAAATAAAATAAGAGCTACAATTGCTTTGTATATTCCAATAATGAAAATAAATAACAAAGAGATCTAGAATATAAACTTATTCAAATGAGTAACTTTCGTTAGAAGCACCACCTATCAGTCCTTTTTCTGAACAACCAGATGGGAGGAGCAAAATGGAAAATTTTAAATTAAAATCTATAACTCTGTTATTAGAGGTTTCCGCCAGTAGTATATGGGATTCAAAATAATGGATCTGTAGTGATCTACTACGAGCCTCTGTATAACGACAGACAAGAACACGTGCATAAAACACCATCTAACCTAAACTTCCCCCTTACCTGACCTACTAGACGTGTTCTTACCTATCCAACTACATGTGCCCTTACCTACTTTGGAGCCTTTGTATATCAGCGGCCAGTTCCTCATGTGTTGATTAAAAATGGACATCAACTAACCTAAACTTTCCTCCCTAACCTAACCTACAAGTCGTGTCCTTACCTACATACCTAACGGGGGCGTTAGCCCCCTTACACTGCTGTATTCTAAGATAGCCATAATAATACATTCAGGTGGCCGCTATCATACATATAATCCCCTACTTACGAAACCCACTGCAACCCCCCTTAGACCGCCGTATTCTTAGCTATAGGGTTCAAAATAAGGGAGTTATATGGAACCTGACCATTATCATACACACAAACACACACCATCTATTCCATTGTGCAAGTTCCAATATCCTAACTAATATTGCTCTGTTCCATAATTAGACCAAATAACGGGGTGTATGTATGATAGCGGCCACCTGGATGTACAGTATTATCATGTCTAACTTAGAATACGGTAGTGTAAGTGGAGTTGTAGGGAGGCATTAGCAGCCCCCCCCCCCCCCCCCCCTTAAGTAAGTAGGTAAGGACATGGCTTGTAGGTTAGGTTATGGGGGAAAGTTTAGGTTAGTTGATGTCTATTTTTAATTAACGTGTGAGGATCTGGCGGTATTATTTTACTGTATTACAGGCCAATGTAACCTAGGAAAAAAAACTACTTTTCTCTACAGAAAAAATTCCGCTCTCTTCGAAAATGACACTCGTTCCCGTCGCAAATGATTAGTTTCATTAATATATATATATATACAGTATCTATATCCTATGATAATGGGGGACCCCCAGTGGGAACTCGGGGTTTTGGGTGGGGAAAACATACTGGGGAAACGATATATAATGGTAGAACAAGCCTTTTCTTCTCTATACATTACCTTCTTGGATGTATAATAAACGGAGGAAAAGACAAAATAGTATGACTGGATATACTTTGGAGGCTCCGTTGCAAAGGATATGTCTCATGAAAAAATACGGTAACCAGAGCTGCCAAGGTATGATGTAGAACTGAGGCAATGTTAGCGTAACATGCTAACATTACCAGTGTTTTTTCTCGTTCGTTCGTTTGTACATAGCAGGTTTCGACCTTCTGCGCAAAAACCCCGCCTACCTGCGCAGAGTCCTCCTCCACCAATAGGATTTCTTCTTCTCTAACCGGGAAATATAACTATTCGACTTCTTCACCCACTTTATTCAAGTATATTACTTGATCCAGTTCAACTATACCATTCCTTTTATGTAATACCCTCGTATACATGGTACAATTGACCCCATTATTACACGTTTTTTTATCAGATACCTTATAAAATCACCCGATTTTATATTCCCATTAAATATTATTTATCATACATTCCATTTTATCTTCCTATATTACTTTTATTCATTTTGTTATTACGTTGTCACACCCCGATTTCACATAAATACTTGCTCTGGACAAGTTTCCCATTCTAGTTCATTCATGTTTACCCTCTAGACTCCGTTGTTTTCCCGTTAACAAATCACAAACCCATACGTATGGAAAGTTTGCACAACGGGTGGGGGTTAATATTTCCCTACCCCCTTCCCTTATCTCTTCAAGTGGTCTATTCATACCCCTTCCACCAAATCCTTTTCCGTGGAAACCTTTGTCCTAGTCAGGTGTTCATCATTTCAAGTGAGCTTTTTTTTTTTGTATTTTGCAATGGAGGAAGTTATATTAACTTGTAGTGGCTGCAGTACTCCATACCTAAAAGCATTTGCTAAATTTCATGGTGACTTTTTTCATTTGACATCCAATGTTGATAATTTCCTTAAAGCACACAATGTAATACAGTACCTCAACGTTTACAGTGCCCCAAGTGCCGTTCCTTCCTATCTTACAGGAAGGACATTCACGTACATTACTGTAATACCCAAACCAAGATAACTAAAACCAAAAAGAAACGCTGGTGTGGTTATACTGTTACTACGTATACGGGTACAATTTTAGGAAAAAGTCGCCTGCCCCATGGAAGATATTATTTGTAAACCACTTCTTACAAAAACATTGGGGTCATGATACACTCATGCAGGGTATCGATATATCCTCGAGAACCAGTGTCCGGCTCATAAAGGTAAGTCATTCATTTCTTCAATTTTAATGTTTTTAGATCTTGATAGGTTCTGTACCCTTTTTGTACCTTTTTATATATTGCGTAAAGGGTATATGGAAAAATGCTTTAAAATACACATGATAATATTACCGTAGCATTGCTAATGTTAACAATGCCATCGTAACGTTGGTAACGCTGTGTAACATTGGCAACGCTGCTAATGTTAGCGTTCGCAGTACTGTACATACGTGAGTGAAGTGACACGGAATTTAAACAACTCATATTTTAAGAACCATTATATTAGCGTTGCTAATGTTATCGTAACATTGCATGTTAGATTAACATTGCTAATGTTAGCGTGCACAGCACAACATTACCGCTTGACAGTACATATGAGCTTGATGTTTTATTTTCCTGCGAGCGTTAGCGAGCCAATGGCGGAACAAGAACCATTATATGTAGTGTTGCTAATGTTATGAACTTCCAGGTTTGTTAGTACCTTTTTATATATTGTGTAAAGGGTATATGGAAAAATGCTTTAAAATACACATGCTAATATTACCGTAGCATTGCTAACGTTAGCAATGACATCGTAACGTTGGTAACACCTGTGTAAACATTGGTAACGTTGCTAATGTTAGCATTCACAGAAAATACGTGAATGAAGTGACACGGAATTTGAACAAGACATTATATTTAATCATTTTAACAGAATATATATCACAAAAGTCATTATATTTAAACATTTTAACAGAAAATATATGTTTTCCTGTAGAAAATAACATGATTTAACCAGTTTTTACCTTCATTTCATCCATGATAACAGCAACCAGTTCGGCTATTTAAAGTTAGTCGAATTGGTTATTCTGTTTGTTTGCGGTTGAAATGAAGGTCAAATTCGGTCAAATCACATTATGGTCATTATTTACTACAGGAAAACATATATTTTCTGTTCGGAATGAGAATCTGTAATACAGTACAGTAAAACTTGACCGAACTAGCCGCTGATATACAATAGCTTCCAAATACCTTAAACCTATAACGGGGTGTATGTATGATAGCAGCCACCTGTATGTATTATTATGGCTAACTTAGAATACGGCAGTGTAAGGGGGGTCGCAGGGGGGCGTAGGCACCCACTCCATTAGGTACGTAGGCAAGGACACGGCTTGTAGGTTAGGTGGGAAAGGTTAGGTCCACCTTTAATCAACGCATGAGGAACTGGCCGCTGATAAACAAAGGCTCCCCTATAACATACCTGAGTAAACATCCCTAATCCTACCATACCTGCGAATATGGGCTTAAGTAGTGTATCCTCCCCATAGTTTAACAAAATCAAGGCAATTATCTGGAAATAAAGTTTTCAGCCTATCAATTAGCCTTGGATAAGATTATCGGGAAAAGTTACTTTGTCAAATATTGGATTATCCCTATTTAAAGACCAGATACGGAATCAAGGAAAAGGATTGCACTCACTTGTCATCGCTGACGGAGATCACTCCACTGCCTCCATTTAAGAGGATAGCTGCATTTACATCGTCTGCATTTCCGTCTATTTTAGATACTAGCACCGGCTTGTCAGTGCTGACGGGTTTGGTTGGGTTTGAATTACGTATAGGCTTAATTTCAGCAGCCATTTCGCTTCGATCATATGATTTGGATATCAACAATGACCATGTAGGACTAAACCCATGGAGTTAACACCAGATTGACTTCGACACTAAAATTCTAATAACATTAATAATAATTCATTTATTGTTGTACATTATAACATCATAAAGATCAAATCTAAAATAATTTTATAGTTAATAGCTTAAGTATTTTTTTTAAACAAATTTCTTTCCATTTGTAAACTCTCATTTATCACAACACACTTTGACAGTGCGCACTCCCACATTTATTCCAATTCCATAATCTGAACAACTATTTTCAAAGAAATAGTAGGTTTATTTTTTTACAATCATTAATTTCTAATAAATTCCAGCATATCAGTTTTTCCTGTTGTAATATATTTCATATATTACACCAAAACATACTTGGCACTAATGATAATGTGAAACTCACTTTACTGCGATAATCCAACTTTCAAGCAATAAAAGGTGATTCAAAGTAGGTTATAATGTTTGGGCGCTGTCTTGCAAAAAGATAATTGCAAGTTGCAACATCACCATCTGTATTGTGTCAAGTCTCGTACGTGATTCAAGTCCTGTATTTTCAGTGACACGCTTTCTCACAAATGTTATGTGAAATACGTGTTTCAATACAATGTTGTGGGGAAAATGACCAGACAATCTTATAAGAGGATTAGTCTACACACCATTTAGTAACAAATTAAGATTAAAAAAAAACTTTGGGAAAGTTTAAAACAAAGTACCACATGTATTAGAGAATTAATGAGAAAGTTACATCTAATCAGTCACATTTAATTTATTAGTTGTTATGTGTGGTTATATATCGGAGATCGAGAGGATAAGTCAACTCAATATCAAACTGCTCGTTGAAACTAGTAGTAGACTATTCTATTCTGATGTTTCTCACTTATATTCACATATACCTAAACTTACAAACTAATGTAATTAATATTATTATCAATAATATCATATGGAAGTTATCCTGGAATCATTTGTGTAGTTTATGATATATTTCGATATTAAATAAAGAATTGAATGAGAAAACCATAACAGTTAAGCCTGTCTGACACTTGCGCGCATTTTTGCCACGCACTGGCACGCATTGATGCGCGCCAGTGCGTGCCACTTTGTGGCACGTACTGGTGTTTTTCCCGCACTGTTCACGACCAGTTCACTCCAGTTCGCGCATCGTTCACGCGATGGCACGAATTGGCACGCATAGTTCACGTGAAGTTCACGACACGTTCACGCGAGTTCACTCATCATTCCGCATCGTTTCCGCATCGTTCACGCCAGATCATGCCAGTTCACGAATTGGCCACTCCATATAAAAACAGGGCTTCTCCAACCCGAGGACATTCTTGGATTGGCTTCGGAAGAGACAACAATGCTTTCTGTCAGAGACACCATTGCATTGAGGAGAAGAAACGTATCTTTTTCGTTTGTATTTTTTGTTGCCCTTTATTTTTGTTTCAATAAGAAAGCATTTGATTTACATATAAATAGCAGACATAAAATATGTACAAGTATTAAGAAAGCATTTTATTTTAACATTAAAAGCAGCAAACATGAAAAGTTTTTAGGCTGTTGATTTTAAGGTAATAGAGAAAAAAAGTGTGTTGAAATAAGAAATCATTTTATTTTTACATTAAAACAGCAAACAGAAAAAAATTGTTTTGCTCTTCATTTTAAGGTAATAAAGAAGAATAAGTATGTTGATGAAATAAAACATCATTTTATTTTTACATTCAAACAGCAAACTTAAAAATTTCTTGGGTTTATTTTTCAGTTCATTTTTATTTAAAACAAAAGTTTTGGGTCTTGATTGGTAATAGAGGAAAATAAGTCTGTGCATGAAATAAGACATCATTTTATTTTTACATTCTTTCTCACCTTTCTCACCAGACGCCAGGTAGGCCTCCAGGCCTGTCAGTCGTCCTGCTTCAAGAACTGTCTCCATTCTTGGCGATCCTCATAGAGCTTCATCTCATCAACTTCCCGCAAACTGAAACCTCTCCTCTCTACTCCTCTCTCTATGTTTTGTAGCCATCTCAGTTTTGGTCTTCCTACCGGTCTCCTTCCTTCTGGTGTCCATTCCAAAAACCTTACAGGATATCGCTCTTCCTCCATTCTTTTGACATGTCCAAACCATCTAAGCTGTCCTCTCTCCACAAAATCCAGAATCCCCTCCACTCCCAGTTCTCTTCTAATATCTTCATTTCGTAGTCTATCCAGTCTTGTCACACCTTTTATGAGTCTTAAGGCTTTCATTTCAGCTGCTTGGAGTTGGCTTCTAGTTCTTGATGTTAATGTCCATGATTCATGGCCATAAGTCAATATTGGTCTTAAAATAGCTAGGTATATTATGGTTTTCACTTTGCGAGGTATGTTTCTGTCTTTCATTAGTGGGTAGAACAGATACAAATTGTTACTGAATTTCTGAACTCGGGTAGTTATTTCCAGTTTTGGATCGTTTTGGTCACAAAACTCCACTCCTAAGTATTTGAAATTTCTACACTGTTTCAATGTATGACCTTCTAATTCTACATCTACGTTGTTTGGTATTCGTGATAGGTGCATAATCTCTGTCTTATCCTTGTTGATCCGCATTCCATTTGCTGTTAAGATCGCATTCCAGTTGTTGACGTTCTCTTGGAGAGCTTCTGCGTTGGGGGCTATCATTGCGTGGTCATCTGCATACAGAAGGTTGATGATCATATCTTCAGCTTCGTCCTCGCCTCGTTCCCTCATACATTTGTCTAGGAACAATATAAAAAGAAGTGGAGAAAGGACGCTGCCCTGTCTTACTCCTGATTTAATTTCAAACCAGTCTTCATTCTCTTGATTTGTTTTTACTCTGGATTTGATGTTTTGATAGGTGTTATAAATTGCTCTTATAAGTTTCTCAGGGATTCCATAGTAAGGGTCTTTTAGGGCATCCCATATTTTCATTCTTGGTACTCTATCAAAAGCCTTTTCTAGGTCTATAAAAGCAATATATCTGTCCCTGTTCCATTCCCAGCTTTTCTCGAATATCATCTTGAGTGAGGGAAATCATATCGGTTGTCCCTCTTCCTTGCCGAAAACCACTTTGCCATTCCCCCAGCTTTGGTTCAACATATCCTCTCAATCTGGTTTCAAGTATTCTTTCATATACTTTAAAAGCGTGTGACATTAGGGATATTCCTCTAATTTTAACATTCAAACAGCAAATATAAACAATTATTAGGTTTATACTTTTCTTTCCTTTTCATTAATTTTTTCGTTTCCTTTTTGTTTCTCTTCATTATAAAGTTATAGAAATAGTTTGAAAATAAGACATCATTTTATTTTTACATTCAAACAGCAAATATAAAAATTTATTAGGTTTATTTTTCTTTCCTTTTCATTATTTTTTTCGTTTCCTTTTTGTTTCTCTTCATTATAAAGTTATAGAAATAGTTTGAAATAAGATATAATTTTTTTTTCACATTAAAACAGCAAATATAAAAATTTATTAGGTTTATTTTTCTTTCCTTTTCATTAATTTTTTCGTTTCCTTTTTGTTTCTCTTCATTATAAAGTTATAGAAATAGTTTGAAATAAGATGTAATTTTTTTTCTTCACATTAAAACAGCAAATATAAAAATTTATTAGGTTTATTTTTCTTTCCTTTTCATTAATTTTTTCGTTTCCTTTTTGTTTCTCTTCATTATAAAGTTATAGAAATAGTTTGAAATAAGATATCTTTTTTTTCACATTAAAACAGCAAATACAAAAATTTATTAGGTTTATTTTTCTTTCCTTTTCATTATTTTTTTCGTTTCCTTTTTGTTTCTCTTCATTATAAAGTTATAGAAATAGTTTGAAATAAGATATCTTTTTTTTCACATTAAAACAGCAAATATAAAAATTTATTAGGTTTATTTTTCTTTCCTTTTCATTAATTTTTTCGTTTCCTTTTTGTTTCTCTTCATTATAAAGTTCACGCCACTTCCCGCATCGTTCACTCCAGTTCACGCCAGTTCCCGCACTGTTCACTCCAGTTCACTCCAGTTGGCGCATCGTTCACGACTATTTCACGGCCATTTAGTGCGTGCCAATGCGTGCCACAAACTTTAAACATTTCAAAGTTCTGGGCACGCATGGCATGCATTGGTACGCTCTGGCACGCGAGTTCCCACACTGTTCACGACATTTTCACGGCTCGTTCACGCGAGTTCGCGCATCAATGCGTGCCACGAATGCGTGCAAGTGTCAGGTACCCTTTACTTCGTCCTTTAACGGCACGATTATTCAAGTTACTTCTACATTTAGCTAAAGTTATAATAATAATAATAATGATAATAATAATAATAATAATAATAATGATAATAATACTCATCATCATAATAATAATAATAATCATCATCATCATAACAAATTAACTATAATAATAATTTGATGATAATGATAATAATTCAATCCTAATAATATCAATAATCCACAACAATAGTTGTTTAATAGGCTATAGTCTACATTGAAGGCTCATCATCAACGTATCAGAATGCCCATAAACAAAGTAATATATTCTTCCCTGACACGTCCTATGTCGTTCCCTGAAGATATGGGTAATATTATATTTTAAATATGAAAAACAAATATTTTCTTAGTTTTCCTCAAGCTTTAATACCAAAGGATACAGTAGTTATTGCAACCTCACCACGACTAGGGTATTCTTATATTGTATAATATAGTAATTAAAATAATCTTACTGTGAGCCAGAAGCCTAACACCTGCTGACACCTTTTCTAGGAATCACATGCTGATGGCTCATCGAGCTAAATGTGCATGTTCTTACAGCAACGAATAATTTAATGACAGTTTTTCAAATGTCACGTGTCATTCCTATACTGGCTTACTTTCGACCATTGCTTGTTCATATTAGCTGTACTTACTTAGTCAACGACCTATTTATTCATCTATCTATTTATCTTGCTAAGATAGATTTCCAGAGCTCGAAAAAAAAAAAATTCAACCTCATGTTGTGAGTCGTGAAGAATGTGGTTAACCAGCTATAACGATTGGGTGTAAGTTTCTCATCCTCTTGGCGCTATGGTATCTGATTGATCTGATTCAAGGTATCGACCGAAGAAGCCACATTCGATGTCCAGACCGAACAAAGACGGAAATGGCATAAGCCATTTCTTTAAAAGCCGAATTTAGTCTGCACGTTTGTAGCCTAGATACGTAAATAGTAGAGTGGATAACTTGTTAGCCAAATGCCGAGGTTGCAGAGAAGTATAAGCGATTGATCTGTAGGCTACGTCAAAATATATAGGCTACCACATTTCATAACCAAGAGACGGATATAATTAATAAGATATTTCTCTCTCTCTCTCTCTCTCTCTCTCTCTCTCTCTCTCTCTCTCTCTCTCTCTCTCTCTCTCTCTCTCTCTCTGACACTAAGGTTGATCATTGGCCCTGATTTGTTAAGTATAGTTTTTTTTTTAAGAAAAAAGGGAGAAATTTGTGATAACATCTAATTCAATTCTTGATAAGAATGACAATTTGTGATAACATCTAATACAATTCTTGATAAGAATGACACTTCGAATTAATTCTTGAGCTTTAGATCCGCACAATCACGTTCTATTGTTCCCTAATGTCGCAGGACTAGTCGCTAATTCAAACAAGATAAGGAGAATGATAATACAGTAGTTGAAGAAAGACGCCACGGTACTTAGTTTAATAGTCGCTAAAAATCCTGAATTGAATGATTTCATTGTCATGTGAATCTCTCTCTCTCTCTCTCTCTCTCTCTCTCTCTCTCTCTCTCTCTCTCTCTCTCTCTCTCTCTCCCTTTGAATGCCTACTATTAGCTTCCATTATATATATATATATATATATATATATATATATATATATATATATATATATATATATATATATGTATATATATATATATATATATATATATATATATATATATACATACATATATATATATATATATATATATATATATATATATATACACACATATATATGTATATATATATATATATATATATATATATATATATATATATATATATACACACACACACACACATATATATATATATATATATATATATCGTTGATACTGTTTGATTTTTTATAAATTATTTGTTTTCACAAATTATATAAACACACACATACACACACACACACACACACACACATATATATATATATATATATATATATATATATATATATATATATACGTATATATATATATATATATATATATATATATACGTATATATATATATATATATATATATATGTATATATATATATATATATATATATATACATATATATATATATATATATATATATATATATATATATATATATATATATATAATTGAGTGTTATTACCTTTTTGTTTCTTGGTTTATATGTGAACAACTATTTTGAATTTTATCTTTTTAATTCCCAAGCACTATACTGAGATATGTGGTGTGAAATGTTGAATGTCTTTGAACGAACATGATAAAATGACTTTGGAGGTCGTGTTAAGAGTAGGGTTCCCCTGCTGTACAGGACCAGAAAAGCAGACCTTACATTCTTCTTCTTCTTTAGATTGCCCGGAGCTTCTCTCCGGACAGGGGCTTTTTGACGGTGCGTCTAGCCCCTAGGTGGTTGAGACCTTACAGTAAAGTAAGTACTGTAGGCCTACGTGTGATTAGATTACATTTACCATGATCTTTGTTGCAGCTAGCAGGTTAATCTGATTTCAAACTTTGAACCAATTCAGAAGAAGTTTGAAATCTATATGAGGATGTCGATACAAAAGAGAAGACGATTCGAACGATAACTGAGATCGTGCAGATATAATTATCGAGGGACTAAGCAACGTCAATGTATATAGGCGCCTGACGCCAGAGTAATAAGCTTACGGTTAACAAAGGACGGACTCATGGTTTTGACATTTTTCTTCGAAGAATGCCTATTGATAATTATGACTAAGAATAATGAGTTCTGAAAAGCATTTACAAGCCACAACTTATTAAGATGTGTTGTCCACGTGATGATGGAAAGAGTGAGGACCGATAGTTGTCTCACAAAAAATATACCAAAATTAACAATTATGATACTAAATATAAAGTATTCAATGAAAGCTACGGTCTGTTATTGAATGGGGCACATCTAACTGGTCAAACGAGGATCGACTAAGCCATGGGCATCCTAAAATAAACATGGATGAGGATTAAGTACTTGATTTAGATTTTGTCTTCACTAAATTGTCAAAGGCTTCTTACTATATTTGAAAGTTATGCGTACTTTTGACCAATCGGCGTCATTGAATCAATCGATCAATTAGTGAGGCAAAATATCTACTGTGTATGTTTAGAAGTCTCCCACCCCCAACCCCCGCTTTACCTCCCCTGGTTAGTCTTGGTGCTGAAGGATGGTGTCTCTTACAATCCCAAGGAAACCACTGGTTTCAGTACATCTTTGCCCGAACTATTTTTTTTAAATAGGTAGAGTGATAATCATTCGCTCCCTCCGAATTAACCAAGTTGCCCATGCATCATGAGTAGTAATGTTTGATTATTTCTTGAATACATCTGACTATTGAAGCCGTGTTTGGAATTCTACCATTATTGATTTTATTTTGTGGAATTGTTACCACTCGCCGCTTACACTTCACATGTTGATGATCCTTTTGTGCAAGAAGAGATTCTGATGTCAACCTGTTCAAGAACAACAAAAACTGCAGGAAGTTTGAACTTCTGAAGTTCCACCGATTTGACTGCGAGATTAAGAAGATCATTTCACAATCTGATCACAGCGGGAATAAAACTTCTAGAATGTTATGTAAAGTATTGTTGTGCCGTATGGTGGGGAAGGCATAGCTGTTAGCATTAAATGCATACCTAGTAATACGTACAGGATGGCACAGTCTGGGAAGATGTGAATGCATAGGTCCATAGGATGATCAGAAATATGAAAAAATCTCGTGCAACATACATAAACAACTAACTGTTCGACGGGGCCAGAGATTGATATCCAGACCAGGAGTAAATAATCTAATAGCCTGTAAGTTTCTAGAAGTTTTATTCCACCTGTGACCAGATTATGGAATGATCTACCTGATGTGGCAGTTGAATCGCTTGAACTTTAGAAGTTCAAGCTTGCAGAGAATGTTTTTTTTTTCTTTTTTTTTGATGAACAGGTTGACATCATAAGTCTCTTTTCATAGTTTATATATGACAAATCTATTTCAATATTATTACTGATCTTAAGATATTTCTAGCATCCTCCTTTCCTAACTAGAGTTGTAGTCTAGCCAATAATAATAATAATAATAATAATAATAATAATAATAATAATAATAATAATAATAATAATAATAATAATAATAATAATAACAACAAACAAATTAAGGTGAGCGGCAGCTGATGACCAGATGGGAGAACAATACTCGAAAGTAGTATGAAAGAATTAAAACATTTCTTCAGAATAGACTGATCACCGAAAATCCTAAATTAGTTTCTCAAGCCAAGTTTCTGTGCAATTGAAGAAAAAACAGGACGAACGAGTTTCTCAAAAGTAAATTTGCAATTAAGAATCACACCTAAGATTTTAAAGGAGTTAAAGAAACCTAACCAATGCAAAGACGTAGATGTTGATAAGCCATTGTCCTCTACCTACTTACAAGCATGCTTTGAGTTTTGATAGGGTTCAATTTCATGCCTCATAATTTAAGCCCATGCATTAATTTTAGCTAGATCTCTGTTTAGAGATTCAACTAACATGGGTCTACATTTATGAGATGGAATCGATGCAAAGAGCTAAAGTAGCCTCTTCTGCATATGCAACGAGATTGTTTTCTAGGCCAAATCACATATCATGTGTAAATAGTAGAGAAAAGTAATGGACCGAGAACAATACCTGGAGGAACACCAAATATTGCAATGCTATGCTCACAATGGTGTCCATCAACAACTACTCTTTGCAATTTATTGCTTAACAAATCAATAATGATGCTGAGAAAAGACCCAACTATTCCAACTCTTTGAGTTTGAAAACAAGGGCAGGCTTTATGATTAACACTGACGAAGGCAGCACTAAAATCGAGGCCAATCATATGGACTTCCTGACTACAAATTCTTTACAGCATTGGAAAGAGTTAGAAGGGCAGCGCATGCTCCAAGGCCTTTATGAAAGCCAAACTGCAAACTAAAGAACAGATGAGTACCTTTAGCATACTTATTTCTAAGACGTTTTGCCGAAAGATGCTCAAGTACTTTAGATAATATGGGAGTTTTGGAAATAAGGTGATAATCAGCAGGGCTAGATCTCTCACAAACATAGTACCTAATGGAGCAACAGTAACTTACAAATTCTCCAACAAGTGGAAAACGAACATCTTGCTAACTTGCAAAAATAACAGAGAATTCAAGCTCTAAGAAATCAGCGGTCTTTATGTATAAAAAAAAAAATACCATAAAGTTTACATTTCCATGAGCATGAAGGGCTATCAAGAATGTTTTGATTTCACGGGGCCCAAAAGCTAAAATAGTTAGTATAAGATCAGGAAAACAAATGAGAAAGATTGATTTTCTCATTACTCTACTGTAAAACACATCTGCCCAAAGGACGTCAATACGTACTTGTAGTACCTTCTAAGATGGAAGAAGATTCCATCTTGGTAACTGCATTGAATTGATAGTGATTAACATAATGTGTGTCCCGATCTCGAGCTGCTCTGCGCCATGACAAATTTTGTCGGTGAAAGAACCCTATGAGTTACAGATGGTGGGTTTGGTGGAACCAATATAGGTAATTGTAGGCTACTCAGTATAGTCACTGTCTGGTCTCCCTGAGACTAGCTCGGCTGGAGTGAGTCATTAACACTTTGATTGGTAGGCTGATGGTCTTTCCCATTAACTTTGCTGGCCATGAGTCAGCCAGTTTGATCTTGTACTTCATTCCATTTACATAAGAATATTCCTCTCTTATTGGTTCCAATCTGGCGAAGGGTAAAGATTACCTATAATCGATGGCCTTCTATTCATAATTCTAATATGATATACATTTTGATGGAATGCTATCCTAATCATACGCATCTTTTATTTCTACCTTCTTTATCTTTAAATTATTCTTTCTTACTTTACTCAAGCTACAAACCACTGTAGTGGATTACAAAGTGATTAATCAAATTAACAAGTAGGCCTACGAGCTACGAAGGTGCGATCAGAACCCTTGTATGTCTATAAGGATAAGGCAGTCTAAAAAGAGAATAGATTGTTTCTCAAGTCAGCAGAGAGAGAGAGAGAGAGAGAGAGAGAGAGAGAGGAGAGAGAGAGAGAGAGAGAGAGAGTTATGATAGCACAGGAATATCTTTGCAGTATGCATCCATTTACTGTATAGTACAGTACATTAACCCACAATATTGTTCAACTTAGCTATGCAAGTCTAAGGATAATACACTCCACATTTAGACTTACCGCCAGTCTCCTGAACGCTACGTAACACCCCTATGGTTTACATTACTTTAATCTATGTTTTGCGATAAGGGTACTGTAATTTACATATCCACCAGGAACACAGAAATATTACAAAAACTATATAAGTAATGGGTGAAATATTTAGCTGATGTGCATATGTGTGAGAGAGAGAGAGAGAGAGAGAGAGAGAGAGAGAGAGAGAGAGAGAGAGAGAGAGAGAGAGAGAGAATAAATTTCCTGTACTATAAGTAATGCAGCTTACCAACCTCATAAAAGGGATTCTCAAGCCATAAACTTGACTGAAGCCAAGGCTCACCGGAATCCGCTATTTCAGGGTTCGACGTCCGATCTGATCCGATTGCATCAATGATCGTTAGTGGGAAAACTGGCGTGCAGTTTTCGTTCGCTTTAGATTTTGGGGATGGCAAACCGATAAGGGCATTTCTGTCTTATGAGAGAGAGAGAGAGAAGAGAGAGAGAGAGAGAGAGAGAGAGAGAGAGAGAGAGAGAGAGAGAGAGAGAGAGAGAGAGAGAGAGAGAGAGAGAGAGAGAGTCAAAAATATATTCAGAATGGGTTTGCTACAGTGGAGGAAAGAACATCTCGTCTAAACTTCCTAAGAGTCAACTAACAATTAAATATATTTGCTGTTTCGGTCATCAAAGGTTTGTACTGAAGTCAGAGAGAATCGTAGTCATGTCGCTTCATCTCGAGCTCGGTTCAATGGGACCAAGGTCTAAAGTTATCTAGACGATGGAACCAAGGTCTAAAGTTATTTAGATCATGGAACCAAGGTCTAAAGTTATTCAGACCATGGAACCAAGGTCTAATGTTATTTAGACCATGCAACCATGGTCTAGAGTTATTTAGACCATGGAACCAAGGTCTAAAGTTATTTAGCCCTTCTAGACATGTTTAGACCCTCATAACTAAGGCATTATTGAATTTCGTAGGATCCTTTGATGAAATTTTCCCCTTATAGAGACACTAATCCGTTTATTATTTGCTCAGGTAAATGAAACACCATCCACGAAGGTCAGGAAAATCAAATCTGTACGAAATGATGGCATTTAATGACACAGGAGATGAAAATAGAGTTTAGTATTCAATTCCCATATAGGTTAATGGAGCCGCGCACCTGGAATGCCGCCAGGTGACGGCGACTTGACCACGGGTTGGTGTTTTCCCAGACCTTACATATTTACACCCTCTAGACATTTAGTCCTTCTAGGCATATTTAGGCGTACTAGACATATTTAGTCATTCTAGACATATCTAGACCTAAACATATTCAGTCCTTCTAGATATACTTAGATCTTCTAAACATTAACTCCTAGACTTAATTAGACCTGTTAAACATATTTAGTCCTGGATATATTTAGACATTCTAAACTTATTAAAGCCTTCTAGACATATTTAGGCATTCTAAACATATCTAGCCCTTTTAGACATATTTAGTCCTTCTAGACATATTTAGATATTCTAGACTTTGAAGGGAACGAACGCCCCAGGTCGCGGTAGCCACAGGTTAATTCGCTTAAGAGTCTTGGGGTAGAGTTCTCTTGCTTGAGGGTACATTCGAGCACACTATTCTATCTGATTTCTCTTCCTCTTTATTTTGTTAATGTTTTTACAGTTTATATAGTAGATATTTATTTCAATGTCGTTACACTTGAAATATTCTATTTCCCTTTTATCCTTTCCTCACTGAGCTATTTCCCTATTGGAGCCCCTGGGCTTATAGCATCCTGCTTTTCCAACTAGGAGCCCCTGGGCTTATAGCATCCTGCTTTTCCAACTATGAGCCCCTGGGTTTATAGCATCCTGCTTTTCCAACTAGGGTTGTAGTTTAGCAAGAATTAATAATAATAATAATAATAATAATAATAATAATAATAATAATAATAATAATAATAATAATAATGCAAAAGTGTGACTAAATTAAGTATATACGTATATGCCAAGATTTGCTTATTTCCTTTCCATTATTTAGAATGAAATTAACGCTATGTATGTTTGCGTGTGTGTGTGGCACTCACATACGCCTTTTTGTTATAAGACGATCCCCTTTCATGATCTTAGTTGATAAACTTGTGCCTAGTCAAGCAAGGCGAAGTTCCTGAAAGCAGAACTAAAAGCACTGTAAACGCCCAGGGCTCGAAACAGACGGAAAGTTCGAGTCTAACTTTTCCTTTTCCTAATTCAAACATATTAGCCCGAAAAGGGGAACATTTTCAGAGACGCTCGGCCGGAATTTTCTCTTCCTTTTTTCCCCCTTTTTATTTTGGCCGGAATGAGGATATTTTCTTTGTAGTTGGAACATTTTTTCAGCTGGTCAAGTTACCTACGAATAATTTCCTTCTACGCAGCGTCCGTAATGTTTGACCTGAACATTATGCAAATTAAAGAATGGCTTCGCCTACTGTGCTCGGTGAATTTAGTTGGATGAAACTGTAATTTATTTTGAGAGGAATCAAAGAGTGTGTGCTATAGGAGGGAGCTATATATATATATATATATATATATATATATATATATATATATATATATATATATATATATATATATGTATATATAGATATATATATATATATATATATATATATATATATGTGTGTGTGTGTGTGTATATACACATATATATATGTATATATATAGTGTGTATATATATATGTATATATATATATATATATATATATATATATATATATATATATATATATATACATACTCTTGACCCATCAAACATTTTTCTCGAAATGCTCTATGATTTTTTTCCATAATTCTTTGGTTTTCCTACCAGTGGTGTACGAAATTAAAACATTTAATAATAAGAATTATTCACCATTTAACAATAATAATAATTTCATAGCTAGAGTTAATTTTATTCTAAATAATGGAAAGGAAATAAACAACTCTTAGTATGTACATATATGCTTGATTTAGTCACACTTTTGTATTTACTATTGTATTATTTGTAGTCTATTTAGTGCATATACTCTTGCATTTGTACAAAAATGAATGATACCATATTTCTATAGACTTTCTTGAGATACCCTTGTTACAGGAGTGTTTTTTAATTAGTTTTCTCTTTCGTTCTTCATATCTCTCTCTCTCTCTCTCTCTCTCTCTCTCTCTCTCTCTCTCTCTGTATATATATATATATATATATATATATATATATATATATATATATATACTAACCAAGTTACAATCCTAGTCTGGGAAACAGGATGCTACAATCCCAAGGGATCAAACTGGGAAAGTAGCTAATTCAGAAACGATATAGAGAAATAACTAATAGACTTCATATGGAATATAATAAGATATAAGAAAATAAAGCAATACCATCAACAATGTTGAAATGAATCAGTCATATATAAACTATCAAACAAAACTATGTCCACCTGTTCAACCGGAAAGCATTTGCAACAAGTTTGAAATTCTGAAGTTCCACTGATTCAACTTGCAGATTAGGAAGATCATTCCTCAATCTGGTCACTCTTGGAATAAAACTAGAATATACTGTAGAGGATTGACCTTTGTGATGGAGAAGGCAAGACTGCCAGAATAAACTGCAGCACACCTAAGTACAGGATGGTATAGTCTGGGAAGTTCTGATTGTAACGGATGGTCAGAATTATGAAAAATTAATATGCAACATTATTATTATTATTATTATTATTATTATTATTATTATTAGCTAAGCTAGTTGGAAAAGCAAGATGCTTTAAACCCAAGGGCTCCAACAGGAAAAAATATCCCAGAGAGAAAAGGTAATAAGGAAATAAATAAACGATCCGAAAAATAATGAACAATTGAAATAAAATATTTTAAAAACAAGTGACAACAACAAAACATGTATTTCATAAATCAACTGTAAAGAGACTTACGTTCCTGTTCAACATAAAAATGTTTCCTGCAAGTTTGAACTTTTAAAGTTCTACCGATTCAACTACCTATTTAGGAAGATCATTCCACAACTTGGTCACAGCTGGAATAAAACTTATAGAATACTGTGTAGTATTGAACCTCGTGATGGAGAAAGCCTGACTATTAGAATTTACTGCATGCCTAGTATTACGAACAGGATGGAACTGTCAGGGAAGATCTGAATGTAAAGGACGTTCAGAATTATGAAAAATCCTCTGCAACATGCATAACGAACTAATTGAACGACGGTGCCAGAGATTATTATCTAGATCAGGTATATACAATTTGATAGACCGTAAGTTCCTGTCCAACAAATTAAGATGAGAATCAACAGTTGAAGACCAGACAGGAGAACAATACTCGAAACAAGGTGGAATGAAATAATTAAAACTCTTCTTAAGATTAGATTGATCACCAAAAATCTTAAAAGACTTTCTCAATACGTCATTTTTATTTATGCAATTGAAGAAGACACAGACCTAATGTGTTTCTCAAAAGTAAATTTGCTGTGAAAAATCTTACCTAAGATTTTAAAAGAGTCATACAGAGTTAAAGAAACATAATCAATGCTGAGATCCGGTCCGGGTGTTGAGGAGCCAATGTCCTTGACCTACTCACAATCATACTTTGAATTTTGTTAGGATTCAACTTCATGCCCCATAATTTGCACCATGCACTAATTTTAGCTAGATCTCTGTTAAGGGATTCAGCAACCCTAGATCTACATTCAGTAGATGGAATTGATGCAAAGAGTGTAGCATCCTCTGAATTTGCAACAGGCTTGTTTTGTAGGCCAAACCACATGTCATGTGTATATAGTATGAAAAGTAATGGCCAAGAACACTACCCTGAGGAACACCAGATCTCACATTCCTATATTCACTATAGTGCCTATAAACAACAATTCTTTGCGATCTATTGCTTAAAAATTCAATAATAATGCTAAGAAATGACCCACCTACTCCCAACTATTTGAGTTTGAAAACAAGGGCCTCATGATTAAGACAGTCAAAGGTAGCACTAAAATCAAGGCCAATCATACGAACTTCCTGACCACAATCAAGGAATTTTTTTACTGAATTGGAGATTGTAAGAAGGGCATCAAATGCTCCAATGCCTTTACGAAAACCAAATTGAAAACTAGGTAACAGGTGATTACCTTCAGCAAACTTAGTAAGACGTTTTGCCAAAAGACATTAAAAAAAAAGAAAAATAAAAACCTAAATATGTGAGTTATGGAAATTGGGCGGTAATCAGTTGGACTTGAGCTACCACAAACACATTTATATGTGGAGTAACCTTATCAATTCTCCAATAAGTGCTAAAAGCTAACTTTCTTGCTAACTTGCGCAGAACAAAAGATAACTTTGGAGCTAAGAAATCTGCAGTATTTATAAAAAAAAGAAAAAAAAAAGGAAAAATACCATTTGGGTTTACACCTCCATAAGCATCAAGGTCCACCAAGAGAGCTTTAATTTCACTAGAACGAAAAGTTAAACTAATTAGTTCAGCCTAAGGAAAACAGCAATGGCGAACATCAAGTTTCTCATTATTCTGCTTGCTGTCAAACACATCAGCCAAGAGGGTTGCCTTTTCCTTTGCACGGTGTGGCTGAGCCATTTGGTTTAAGTACAGGAGGAAATGTTGCATTTACACCAAGGAGTGCAGATTGAAGGGTAGTCCACCACCTATGTTCCTTGGTTGTACCAGATAGGGTTTCTTATATGGTTATATTGTACTCCTTTTCAGATGAAACATAAACTCTCTGAGAAAAAGCTCCAAGCTGAGTATAGTTATTCCAAGTCAAATCTGATCTGTTACCCTTCCAAAGATGAAAGGCCTCCTAGTTCTCCAAATAAGCACGTTTACAATCATCATTGAACCATGGTTTGTCCTTCACTCGGTACCTTAACACACAGGGAAAGGTCACGCCTATCAAGTTATGTTGACTAGATTTTCATTCAAATGGACAACAGGATCAACATTACTATACAATTGTGACCAATTCAAGGTCAAAAGATCACTCAAAATGCCATTCCAGTCTGCTTGAGATTTCATATAAATCTTACATGAGTATGATACATCAGGGACAGACTGCTCATCTTATTTGAATGAAAATACAATTGATTAAAATTTTAGATGTTGTAATTATAAATATCTATTAATTGGTATTCTTTAGTGAAATTATTCCTTGTCATTCTCTGCGAGGCTGAATAAAATTTAATATGCTTTATCAAAGAACTAAAAAGCGTAAATGAAAATAATTAAACTAATATCGCCAATTTAGCCCTATCCAGAGCAATCATTGTTTATCATACTTAGTGGGGCCAACTGCAGCATATTACATACCATAAGCGACCAGGACCCCAGAAGTGTCAGGTTGGGTGGGGGTTAGGGTGGCGGTGGTGGGAGCATGTTATTAAACGTCTTATGGAGCCCTGATATTGTTATTGGTTATTCTGCACACAGGTTACAGGATAAGTACTTAAGACAACCGATAAAAAGCGAATTTCACAGTGTTGAAATGAGGGGTATGCAACATTCCCATTTACCATAAGGCAATTTATAATTCTTAATGAGTAAAATAAGGATTTGGCAATTGATCATTAAAAATGAGTGGTTGTCAGAAAGAAAGTTTTATGACATCATAAAAAAGATCGTGTTAACATTTCTTTTGTTTGAGAAAACGTATACATCTTTCAGGAGTTACGTTAAATTTTTAATATCCTCATTCTTAGCGTACTTTGCACTCATCATTTTAACATAAGAAAGGCGAATAAAATGGAAAGTCAGAGTGGAGAGGGAAAATGAAACGCATGCGCAAGATATATCTATTTTCCCTTCATTCATTCAAGAAGGCTATTTTCCTTGTATGACGGTGTACAAATATATCAACCGTACAAATGACTATATAAAGTTGTCGATTACAATAACTTAATATATAATAAATCAGTGGCGGATACATCGGGCAAACGTTTATATAAACATACATTATACCGGCGTTAGTAACGTTTTAGGATAAAATAAAGTACATGGCAACTTCTCAATCGACTAACTGGCAACGCACCCGAGCCAGCTGATGTCAGGCAGAGCCATCTCTCGACCAATAATGGAAACAGCTGGTGTTTGTTGATGTTGTTTAGAAGGCATTAGCCAGTGCCAAGATCAGTACTACATGTGGTCCTACGCCGTCAAGGTGCAGGTCAACTACTCGCTCTCAATCACCTGCCAGAAACTACCGTATATGACGAGAGGGAAATTACCTTGCATAGCAGAGAAAAAGGCCAAATGACTGCTGAGAAATAAACGGCAGAGTGCAAGAGTGACTTGTTCAAGGCTTTGTCGCTGTGACTTGAATACACCTCCCCATTCGATTTTGCAGGTTTTGGCGAATAACATTTCACTTCGGAGAGTTAGACACAACAGAGGAGCGTTCGTTTTACAGTATGAATTTGCAAGGGCGAAAATCCTCCCTGGCCACTTGTTTGGTAAAATCGTGCCGTAAAGGTAGACTTTTAACCGTTGCCTTCGGGGGAGTCGAAAATTAATGTGTTCGTGATCTTGAAGCAAATGCTCAGATGATGCTGGTGCGGCCGACTTCGACTGCAGTGTAAGGAAGGCACTGAGACCGGTAGATATTGTTTTATTTATATTTTTAATACCCTTTGGTGTCGTGTGATTCACAAACTGGCTGACGATTCACCTGTGCTGCCAAAGGAGGAGATTCACGCCTGGCAAGACAGTCTCAAGATCGCGTCAAGGTAGCCGTGATTTTGGGACGTCCGGAGGAATTGGCCGAGTGGATTGCGGCAGTGGAGCAAACTTCGCTATAGCGAACAGCCTTTGATATACCATTTGTAACCGACCGACTTGTTGACGGGGTAACACAATGCTATGATTTGTACATATATTACAGCCTATACGGTTTGACAGATGAATTGCCCAGCCGTCAAAAGGCAAAGGTCTCCAAGAAAGGTCGTAGACAGTTCTGGCACCATCGGATCACTAGATTCAACCGCAGAAGTTTTGGTTCGGAGGGAAGGAAAGGTAAGACGTTTTTATTTTGTATATCCACGTGATTGCGAGCTGGTGTTTTGTGGGATAGGTATACGGTAGGTTTATTTTTAGACAGCTTGCCGGTATCTCAAAATCTGGTATAGAGTTAGGCTATTGTGTTGATTTTTTTATGCTTTTATGAATGTGGTTCATCAGCATATTTTTGTATTAGATATTAATGATACTATTGTGTAAATAACATTGGCTATGGAACAACAAATTTGGTGACTTTCACATTGATGATTGGATTATGTAATTATAACATGTAGGTCTACACTTAGTGGACCAGTTTATTTTTTCAATGTTTTTTAATGCTACCAAAGTTATGATTGTAGTTTCTTTGGTCTATGGGGAATGTTTTATACTTTTTATTTTAGATCGCTGGTACGGAGTGCCAGATTGGACTATTTCTACAGGCACCCGATAATAGTATTATCAATGTGCCCGGTTTTAATTTTCCTTAAATTATGTTTAGGAGGGATATGTACGATTTTCATCCTGTCGTTTAATTTTTGTAGGGATTTTTGCCTTCTCTCTCTAATCCTGCTGGGTCAGTGCTATCGGCGAAACGAAATGTCACATTTACTGAATCCCAGTCAACATGGATTAGTATCCTTGCAATCCTTCTAGTTTCGGTTAAGTTTAAGATTAGAACATATTTTATAAATATTACACTCCAGGCTTTGTAATTACGATATATTAAGCACAATAGAATAACAGAAATATGGTTAAATCTATTATCGTTTATGGTATATTAATTAGCTGTGTATTATTCACACTTTAAACATACTATTTTGTGCTATCTTGTATAAGTATGGTAGATTTGCAGGGCTTTTGGAATTTTGTACCACCCTTGCTAAGAATTTGGAAGGTTCAGTTGCCTGAATTTATTGAAAATACATTAGTAAAGTGAATTAGGCTATGACTCCTTTTTTTTCTTTTATAGCGGTTCAGTAAGAATATAAGCCTTTGATTAATAATTAAGTATTTAAAAGTTTGGAACTCATATTCTTCGAGCTTAAGATTTTATCTTCGCTGGAAATGAATGGAATTCGAATGACTAAACCCCCAAAACGCCCCAGATTTATTCTATAAGGTGAATTCAACTTCTGAGATTAAGGTTTGATGTGGATAATGATTTTGGTTTTCAGCTCAGGGAAATTATGCATGCGCCAATACTTTCATTCTGAAAGACGGGCTCTCTCTCTCTCTCTCTCTCTCTCTCTCTCTCTCTCTCTCTCATATATATATATATATATATAAATGTGTATATATATGTATAAATATATATATATATATATATATATAAATGTGTATATATATGTATATATATATATATATATATGTATATATATATATATATATAGAGAGAGAGAGAGAGAGAGAGAGAGAGAGAGAGAGAGATGCTTGTTCAGTATAAATCTTGGTCAACCTACCCTTTTAAAAATTATGATAATATCTCAAGGTAATAACTTCTCTTGAACTTAGAAAAGTATATTCTGCATTACTCCATTGCTACCTTGTTGGAACAAGGTAATGTCAATGATATTTCTAATTTTTTTTTAACTTTCATTCCTTACACTTGACTGTTGTGATTAGGAGGGAGGGCGAATAAGAAATTTGAATATGCTAGGAAATTAACTTTCCTTAGTGTACTTTATCTCTCCGAAGGACGCCATTGTTGGGGCCATTACTATCTTTAATGGATTCTCGGAAAGGAAATGTTGAAATTGAGTGGCGTTAATGATTTTTGTTGTGGGAAATGGGTATTTTTTCATACATTATCAATTGTTTTCATGTAGTTGCTTAGTGGATAATGCCGGATTCACAATCTGTGGGTTGGGAATTTAGTCCCGCCATCAGCATGAAAGTCTTTATCGGGTTTCACAACATGACCATTTCTGTGAGCTAGGGAAGGGTATTTTTTTTTGGGGGGGGGTGGTGAGGGAGTTGCTATAACTTTACATTTTAAAGTCCTCAGCAGCCACTGCTTGACCTATCGAGGTCCACGCTTGGGTGTAATGGGACGCCGATCATGACCCTATGCGGTTGGTTTTAAAGGACAACGTTCTTTTCCATTGCCTCTTGACACTCCTGGGTGACCTTCAAAACCCCTAATGAATTTCAATGGGGAATTATTATTATTACTAGCTAAGGAAATATTGGTGAATGGGGTGATTAAATTGTCAAAGTTTTTTTAAACATTTAAATATACATCAACACCAATAATAGCAAATAAATGCCATATGATAAACAACTGGCTATTTACTAGCCTCTTTAACTATTATTGCGTAACACTAGAGTACAGAAACCACTCGGTTAATCTTGTGACAGCCATGATCAAAGGACTCTAGCGACTTGCCTGTAGGTCCACTTAACATTAGAAATAGCCTCATCTATTGCCAATAAATATTTTCTTGTTTTAGAAGTTGATGTAACCGACAAAGACCGTAATTACCGCAACGATTTGCTTACCCGTTCACTCAAACGTTGCCTCAGTCTTGGTAATCACATCGAAAGCACCGTTGACAGTCGCTTGCCACTGTGACTCGGTAGGAGGTTAGATGGGGGTGTTTGGGAGAGGGGGGGGGGGGGGGTTAAGGGTTGTCTGCGGGCTTCCAAGCGGGTAATTGTGCTTTAATAACTGCCTTCCATTTGCCTTTCACCCTACCCCCATTTTTCTCTCTCTCTCTCTCTCTCTCTCTCTCTCTCTCTCTTCCTGTATAGTAGTAACGAGAGACGTGTGCCAGCCAGACTTATGTCACTGAACTCTTATGGT
>NC_090759.1:48571777-48589277 GCF_036898095.1 Palaemon carinicauda
TAACCCCACGTGTTTAAGATGTATTTTTAGTAGGCTGTTTCACATAGTAACACTATCTAGATTCGGGCATTATATATATAGTATATATATATATATATATAATATATATATATATATATATATATGTATGTGCAAATGTTTATATATATATATATATTATATATATATATATATATATACACACATATATATACTTGCGGAACCCGTGTAAATTACATGAAGTGATATTTTCAATACTAATTATCTTGTTCCTAAGCTATACATGGTTGAATAATATGTGATAAGATTTGATTTTGTACAGTATATTTATTCTAAAAAAATGAGCAATACATGAAACAATTTACAAAACTTCTTTATATACAATATTTCTAGTGAAGGTAGTTCCTCTTCTCTGGCCATGAGTAGAATTATTCTGAGGACAAATTTTCCCTTTTACACTGTTCATAAACCTTGCTTCTGAGAAGGCTAAATAAAGTTGTCCATAAGTAAAGCAAAGTTGTGGTAGGTAGATCCCAGCCTTATCGAAAGTCTATCCTTGAGCTTTATTAAGGGTCCTTGAATATGATAGGCGGACGGGAAATTGAGTAATGTCTAGGAAAATTTGAAGCAAAGGTTGCTCAAAATTATGAGAAATCTTTTACTATAAGAACGGATTAGTTATTAAACGAAAAGGCCTAAGATTATTTTATAATCTTGGTTATGGATATTCTGTCTAATATTTAAAAAAGAAAAAAAAAAGCCAGGTGCTATAGACAAAATTGGGAAAACTATGTAAGATGGGCTTTGGTTAATACTAATTTGTAGAGTATACCATGACATTATTTCCGTTTTCTTTAAAGCGTGACACACGAGTATACCATGAAATTATTTCCGTTTTCTTTAAAGCGTGACACAAAATAAATAACACACACGCTATCGGATTAATACACAGATAACAGGTTTCAGTATAGGCTATCTGATCAGTACAAATAAACGGTCAAAGAAAGATGATCATTCGTGTATTGCGTTCCTCTTCTCGTTAGAATATCACCCCCAAAAAAGAAACGAATAGCTTTTTTATGTCGTTTCTTTGATAAGTTTTGAAAATAACGAAGAGTTTCCCATGCCACTTTACTTAAGATAAACGCGGAACGACCACAAGAACGAATAAGAAGAGCACAATTATTTCTACCTTTTATCTGTAATGTTTCAAAGTTAAGCTCAGGTTGTTACAATGTTTGATCTCATGGCTGAAAAAAACGAAAGAAAATAGTTATAATAATCTTCAAATTACTCAGTAACGACAAGAATAAAGGCACAGAAATCACGCTTGTATGCACGCAGCCACGCACAGTGAACAACGAAGGTTCTTTTTATTACTTTGTTTGAGTTGGCCTTGTCATAGTAAACCAATTCAAAAAGTGTTTTTCAAAATAAAACACCAATGCCTGTTTCACTCTGAGGTGCTCGGGTAGCCTAATCATCTTACGAGTGCATGTTTAAGTGACAGCCTTTCTTTCTTCAGTCAAACTTTGGATTTCCATTTTTTTCCTGTCCCATAAAATGTCTTCCTCATACTGGTTTCGCATCCTAAACCTTCGTTTAATTTTTCTTGCTTTATTCTGGGCTTGTCTAGACAAAGAGCATCGAGTTGTTCTTATTTTTCTTCTTTCCCTTTCTGGCTTTGTTTGTGAACTTGAGTCCTGGCAAGAACGCTACGTCAGGGTGCTCGACCCGATGTCAATTTACGAATGAGAATGTTTCCAATGAGTTCAGAATTTATATAACTTCCTTTGTGATCCCTTTGAATGGGTTCTTCGGTCATTTAGGTGGCCTTCAAGGTCGTGTCTTGGTGCAGTAGGTCAATTTATGGTCTTGTGTACTATAGTGTCCTTCATTTGATATTACAGAAAATGAAGACATCTCTATAATTGCTAGTATAGTATGATTAATGTGAATATTCAGTGAGTAAATAACTCTTCTCCCAACTAGTGCGTCTCGTGATACACAGAAAATCTCTGAAAAAGATTCAGGATAAAGCTTTGTAATTTATTATTTTGATATTTTGTAATGCTTTACAAGTATACAGCAGTCACGGTTGAGAGAGAGAGAGAGAGAGAGAGAGAGAGAGAGAGAGAGAAATATTGTCATTTGAGATTTACGTTGATATCACATTTTGGAAATAATTGAATTTAAATCAAAACTGTAATAACGAAGGTGTTACTAGCGTTTCTCAGTTCTCAATAACACTCTCGCACTTTTAAGGATGTTTTAAAATGCATAATTAGTGTCTCTTTTTATTGATGTTATTTGAGACTAGCAGCAGCAATAATAACGTTGCCTGAAACGATTCTCGACATCAGTTGTTGATGACTTCACATTCTTGAATTTCTATTCAGTTCGTAAACAGGTCATTTCTGTCCATTAAGGTATCGAATACTTACGATTTATAACCTTCCCTCAAGAAGGCACTGAAGTATTTCACAGTAGTATTATCTTATAAATCACAATTTTTTATGCACCTTTTGCTAGTCTATCATCGAATAAGAAATATTCCGTTAATATATTTCAATTCGATTAAACGTTATTTTGAGCAAAATTGTCCTTTAGATTTCTGCCTTTACATTTCAGGTTTGATGTTTGACTGTTCTGTATTTTTTAAATTATTATATTTGCTGTCATGTGTTTCCTTCCCAAACAATTTCCAACTTTAATATGACGTTATTTCGTCCTTGTGTAGAAGAAAAAAATATTTGAGTGATATCTCGGCGTTTGTCCTCTTTGTGCGTGAATGATATCTGAGCGGCGTTCTGCTCTTCACTGTCAGGTTCATGGAGGAATTTATTTTGGTATTTTCTGTTTGTTCTGAGGAGGCAGGGTTGATAACTGCTGAAATTGAGGTATGTATTTATATATATATATATATATTATACATGTATATATATATATATATATAGTATATATACGACACATATATATATATATACAAATTATATATATATATATATATGTATATATATATACAAATTATATATATATATATATATACAAATTTTATATATATATATATACAAATTTTATATATATATATATATATATATACAAATTATATATATATATATATATATTATATATATATATATATATATAGAGAGAGAGAGAGAGAGAGAGAGAGAGAGAAACTTTTAGATTTATGTCTAATTCGGTCATATTTTTTATATAATTTTACCGTTGACTTTTGCTGGTCATGTTTATTAGTCTTTAAATTTTATATAAAACAATCTCTCTCTCTCTCTCTCTCTCTCTCTCTCTCTCTCTCCTTAATGGTATAATATCCGCGTTATCTCATGAGCTCTTCCACTTCAGTTTTCAGTGCATCTAACACCCTCATTGATAACAAACGCTGTAGGCAGAGGCTTTATATATATTAGGCCTAAGCCTGTAAGTACTATGATAACCTAGTACTTGACACCCACTGAGGCTGTTGGTATAATTATATTTTTATGAAAATTTTAATGTTTCTCTTATGGGTTTGTAGCTGAAATGATGTTTAGCTGACACAATGAAAAGAAAATGTTCAGTAAAACGGAGAAAACGGAATGGCTTTTGAGGGGAACAGAGTAGAGAAATGGTACTGGAGTTTTGCGAAATATAACAAATAATAATAGTAATTCGGAGGAATATAATTAACTGAACAGGCATGGATTCGAACAGAAAAAAACAAATAAAGTGTAAAATAAAAGGTTAAAAAACAAGAAAAATGTAAAAAAAAGAAGCAAGAGAAAGTTACAAAAACAAGAAAAATGTAAAGAAATAAGAAAAGGTGAAAAAAAACTACAGGTATTAACCATGGAAAAGATATAAAAAAACATAAAGTTGAACAAAAATAAAACTGGAAAAATCGAATTATCATTTATCTGAACAGAATAACTAGACGGAAAGTTCAACAAAATTTAATAGAACTCAGCAACGCTGATAATTCCGTCTGTTTCTGTTACTGGTGTGTGACAAGATAACAGTGATGTATCTACTCTAAGCAGGTTGTGCGAGGTCGGGCGTACTGGTGAGGTCGAATGAAGGAATGGTGTGGTGGCCTTAACTGAGAGCCTTTGGTATTGTTGTAGGAAGTCTAATATTGATTGGAATTATCTACACAAAAGTCAGTTATTGGTTTAGCTGGCGTACAGAAAATCCAAGCTTAACTTCCCCACTTCCCCATATACAGTATATATATATATATATATATATTACTGTACATATATATATATATATATATTACTGTACATATATATATATATATATATAATATATATGTATATTTATAATATATATATGTATATATATATATATATATATACAGGCTATATGTATGTATGTATGTACGTATGTAGGTATGTATATATATACAGTATATATATGTATATATAAATTTAAATGTATATATATGTATATATAAATTTATATGTATATATATGTACAGTATATATATATATATATATATAAAGAACGTGATCATAGAATAATTTGCAGTTTAGCTCAGTAGAGGCATATTTGATATATTAGGAAATTAGTTCACCTAAGAATAATCGTGAATTTACGCTGAATATTGCTTATGTAGACAAACATGGGAACACCGTATTAATCTTTTCCCTGCCAGTCAGTTGTAAGTAGAAGAAATTGAATATTTTTAAAGTTATTTTTTTACTATGCTGTATTCTATTGTGTTTCAAATGCTTTATCACCTTATACTTTATTCAGAAGGAATTCCTTTCTTAATTTCAATGAGGTTACAGTCATGCTTCATGTGTATTGAATTGGTAATTTTGTCGACTTGCTATTATGTGTTAAAACTGTTTTGGTTTCATTTCTGTGGTCTCTTATTCCACGCCACGCATTTCGAAAATGTGGCAAAAGAACAACATTGATTATCGGTCTTTTATTGACAACTTAATGGGGGAAAATATCGACAATAATTTTTCATAATTTTTCTTATTGGCTGTAATTTAGTGTTTAAAGTTTACTGAAGGTTTTCTACAAAATATAATTTAGTGGTTAATTTGTTTTAAAAGTTCTCTGAGATACAGCTTAGAGGATATTTTTTATTCATTGCTGTCTCAAACTTTCCAACGTGATAATTATAAAGTTTTCGGGTCTATTCCATTTGTTTTATCGTATTGTAGCCGTTAATCAGTTTTTTTCACTGACTCATTAATTGTAAAAACAATTAGGCTGACAAGAGTAAAACCTTTATTTTTACTTGATATAGAGAAAGTACATTTGCATCGATATGTATTGAATAAGATTATGAAATAATTTAACACAATAAAAGTTGAATTTATGCTTTGAAAGATTTGTTAGTCACAAGTGAATCGTTTTTTTCATGATTTTTTTTTTTTATTTGTTTCTGGTTTTCTCCATTTTTATTTAGGTTTATCGTAAGATTTTTTATGAATTCTAAGATCCATAACTTAATTCTACTTCATTCTATTAATATTGTTTTATAATCTACTGTGTAATGTCAGTGATGTAACAATAAATTTATATATATATATATATATATATACATATATATATATATATATATGTATATATATGTGTGTATATGTATATTTATGTATATACACATACATGCATATATATATACATACATATATATATATATATATACTGTATATACATACATACATGCATATATATATATATATATACTGTATATATATATATGTATATAAATATATGTATATATATACTGTGTATATATATATATATACTGTATATATATATATATATACTGTATATATATATATATATACTGTATATATATATATATATATACAGTATATATATATATATACAGTATATATATATATATATACTGTATATATATATATATGTATATATATATATATATATGCATGTATGTATGTATTTGTTGATGTTGTTGTTGTTGTTGTTGTGTATGTATATATGCATATATATATATACATACATACATACATACATATATATACATACATATACATATATGTAAATATACATAAATATACATGCATACATACACACACACACACACACACTAGTGCATTCAAAACTTGCGTTGTTTAGGAGTTAGGTATAAGGCTACGCTGCTGTGTGTCAGGACATGTGTCCGCGCATCAATTCAGAAGGATGTCGGTCTCTGCGGTGGAATGATTCCTACGCTTTCATTGGCCCTTGTTTGGCGTGGCCAAGCATGTCTTATCGTGGCCGTGTGCTTGTCGCTATTTGATAAATCCTACATCTCCATTCCCCAATTTCTCTCTCTCTCTCTCTCTCTCTCTCTCTCTCTCTCTCATACGTAATTTTCCGGGATTTATTGTTTTGTTTTTGTAATTTAGCGTTGCAGCCTATTCTCCCCTTCTCCTTCATTCCATAACCTTATCGTCTAGACCGCTTTAGTTGTTAAGATTAATTCATCCTGCCCTCACACTAATTTTATCCTTACCCTAGTTTGTTAGTGTTGTGTATTCAATGTAGCGTTGAAGTAACTGGGGCTGTGATAATGGTTTATGGTGAGTTCATTGGCCTACAGACCACGTACACATACACACACCCTCATATATATATATATATATATTTATATATATATTAATATATATATATATATATATATATTTATATATATATATTAATATATATATATATATATATAGCTTATATATATATTTATTATATGTATGTATATATATATATGTGTATATATATATATATATGTATATATATGTGTGTGTATGTATGTATATGTGTGTGTGACTGTGTGTATAAATCACGAAAGCTGATTTATACAGAGACCTTTTGAAGTTTAAATAAGTATGTGCAGGTTGCAAGTTCACCTATTTCACTTTTTATTCACGTATTCACAATCTCTGACATATTGACATATGTCATCATCGTATAAGCTCTGCTATGGAGCTGATCAGTTGAGACCCATCGAAATATAGAAGGCTAAGTTTTCCTTTTCCTTCAATTGAGTATTCTTGCTATGAGTATTTAGATGTATATAAGCATAGGATTGGAAGACCACTTCATCTGATGGCAACTGTTTGTAGCATTATCGGTATTATTGCCATAGGAGTTGCAACGCTAAGATATGGAGTCATATCAATTAATATCTTAAAAAAATGTTACAAGGTTTTACCAGTGTCAACATTTGTTAGGGATTCTTGTTTATCATAATTCTTATTTGATCAGTATGACGGACCTGACACCATACAGTCATTTATATTTCTTTTTTCCCTCAGATTTTATCCTTTTCATAAAATATAAGGATGGAAAAGTGATGTAAATCTTAAATAGAGAGAAGACTTAACATTTTGGATGGAAAGGATGAATAGGCAGCGGATATAGGGCGGTTAATGGCTTTGATTGAAAAGGTGCGAATCGGGGGATGATAGAAATGTATGGGTTCTTCAGATAGGCTAGAAGGATAATGGAGTGGAATGGTGACGTGAAGAAGCTCCAATGAACGCAAATTAAAGCTGTCACTTTGTGGCACAGTGCCAAATGATTGAATGTGGGAGTTATGGTGGCGTAATGAGGACTCTCTCTCTCTCTCTCTCTCTCTCTCTCTCTCTCTCTCTTATTTTCCTTGCAGGTTCCTCGTGTTTCATAAAATAGGTTAATAACATTTTAACTCCGTCAGTGAAGTATCCCAGATTCGATTTTCAAGTGACTCGAAATGCTTTAGGCAAGTTATGTTTTGAAATCTGCTTACCAAGGTAGTATGTTTGGTGTGCAGTCAGTGTGGGAGATATAAATACTTGGCGAAAATTTGAAAGTTAACGTGTCATTGAACCGAGGAGGCATCGTTTAGTATATAAATCTGCACTCTTTGGTGCAGTCTTAACAGTCCCTCCTTTACTTGAACCAGACGGCTCCATAACTCACTGTACAAAGAGAAACAACTCTTTTGGCTGATGTGTTTGATAGAGAGTAGAGTAATGAGAAACTCGTTCTTCCTCATTCCTGCTTTCCTGAGGCTAAACTAACTAGTTTAGCTTTTCTGTCCCGTGAAATCATAACGCTCTTGATTGACCTTCATGCTTAAGGAGGTGTAAACCTAATTGGTATATATCTTTTGCTTTTTGTAAAGGCTGCAGATTTCATACCACCCGTGAAATTAAAACAATTGATGGACCTTCATGCTTTTACAGGTGTAGACCCAAGTGGTATTTTCCTTTTTTTCTTTATAAATGCTGGTGATTTCTTAGCTCCTGCGTTGACTGTTATTTTTTGCAAGTTAGAAAAAAAAAGAGCTTCTTTTAGCCCTTCTTACTCCACTATATAAATGTGTCTGTGGTAGCTCTACCCCTGCTGATTGATCACTACCCAATAAATATAAATAGCAGCAGGTGTGTCCCAGACACCTAAATTTTTTCAAGTGTTGCATGATATGCGAAAATGTGGGCCAGTCATTGTCTGAATTAAAAATACCTCTCACAGCTGAATTAGTAATTTTTTTTAATTATTCAATTGTTCATATTCATGTTTTGTAAATGATTTAACATTTATCAATAAGTTTACCTATATTATCAAAAGTTTTTTAACGTCTTTTGGCAAAATGTCTAAATAGTCATGCTGAAGGTAATCATCTGTTTCCTAGATTACAGTTTAGCTTTCGGGAAGGCCTTGGAGCATGTGATGCCCTTCTTACAAACTCCAATGGTGTACGGAAAACCATTGACTGTGGTCAGGAAGTTCGTATGATTGGCCTCAATTTTTGTGCTGCCTTTAACCAAGTTAATCATGAGGGCATTGTTTTCAAACTCAAACAGTTGGGAGGAAGTGGGTCATTTCTGATAATTTTTATTAAATTTTTAAGTAATCGATTGCAAAGAGTTGTTGTTGAAGGGCACCATAGCGAGTATAGGAATGTGATATCTGGTGTTCCTCTGGATAGTGTTCTTGGCCCATTACTTTTCATACTACATACACATATGTGTATGTGGTGGAAAACAAGGTCTTTGCATATGCAGATGATGCTACTCTCTTTGCATCAATTCAATCTCCTAAATATACAGTAGGTCTGCGGTTGCTGAATCATTTGATAGAGATATAGCTAAAATTAGTTCATGGTGAAAATTATGAGGCATGAAGTTAAACCATAACAAAACTTAAAGTATGATTATAAGTAGGTCAAAGGCAGTGGCTCCTCAACATCTTGATCTCTGTATTGGTAATTTTTTTTAACTATCGATATATACAAATCCTTTAAAATAGTAGGTGTGATTGTTAATTGCAAATTTATTTTTGAGAAACACCTTGGATGTTTCTTTTTCAATTGTATAAAAATAGGTTTATTGGGAAAGTCTTAAGATTTTTGGTTATCAATTTTGTTCTGAAGAAATGTTTTAATTCTTTCATTGAGTATTGTTCTCCTAACTGGTCGTCATCTGCTGACTCTCATCTTATTTTGTTGGATATGAACTCAGTCAATTAAATTTCTTATTCCTGATCTAGATATTAATCTCTGGCACCGTAGCTCAGTTATTTCTTTGTGCATGTTGCATAAGATTTTTCATAATTCTTACCATCATTTACAATCGAATCTTGGGAGATTGTATGATCCTGTACTTAGTACTAGGTATACAGTTCATTCTAACAGCCTCTCTCTCCACCATAAGGCTCAACATTACACTTAACTAGACGTTTTATTCCAGGTGTGACCAGATTGGGGATTGATCTTTCTAATCAGGTAGTTGAATCGGTGAAATTTCTGAAGTTCAAACTTACAGCTAATACTTTTTCTTTTATGTTGAGAAGGCTGACGTAAGTCTCTCTTTATCGCATATATATGACAGATCTATTTTAAATTTGTTACTGATCTTAAGATATTTTGTATTTATGTTCATCACTTCTCATATTGACCTAGTTTATTTATTTCCTGATTTCTTTTCTTCTTTGAGTTATTTCTAATAGCTAGGCTCAATACTACACAGTATTCTAGAAGTTTTATTCCAGCTGTGACCAAGTTGTGGAATGATCTTCCTAATCGGGTAGTTGAACCAGTAGGACTTCAAAAGTTACAGGTTGCAGCGAATGTTTATATGTTGAACAGGCTGACATAAGTCTTTTTATAGTTTATTTATGACATATCTGTTTTGACGTTGTTACTATTTTTAGAATGATTTGTTGTTAATTTATTCTCATCATTTATTTATTTCCTTATTTCCTTTCCTCATAGGGCTATTTTTCCCTACTGGAGCCCTTTGGCTTATAGCGTCTTGCTTTTCCAACTAGTATTGTAGCTTGGATAGTAATAATAATAACAATATATAATATATATGTATATATATATATGCTGCATATATTATATATATATATATAATATATATATATATATATATATGTATATGTATAATATATACATATATATATATATATATATATGTATATATATATATATATATATATTATATTCTCCTAAATTTAGTGACAAAGAAATCTACAAGATTATTTGTGCTTGTAGTCTCTTCAGCGTCACGGTGTTTGTCCGTTTATGATAGTGCTTCGTAAACAGGTGGCGTTTCTATGTATTAACTACGATTATCAGGATAAAGATTTGCGTGTCACTGGATCCGAAGACAAATGTCTCAAACCGCACCTGGAGAGAGAGAGAGAGAGAGAGAGAGAGAGAGAGAGTTTTATTTGTGTATTTATGTGTACGTGTTTTCATTTGCCTGCATTTAGGTAAATATTATATGAACTTAGCTAATACTATTATTGATGCACTGACATACACTGTAAAATTCATAGCCATCCTTGAAATATTCACCATCTTGATTATAAACGTATTAATAGGATCGCATACTGAAAGTCCGTAGTTGTGTGTATGTGTGTGTGTATATATATATATATATACACACACACATATATATATATATATGTGTGTGTGTGTGTGTATATATATATACACATATTTATATATATATATATATATATATATTTATATATACACGTATATATAGATGTATGTATGTATGTATATGTTTCATTACTTTGTGAAATTTATCTTTTTTGCATCACGCCTTTGTCTGTGCAACTTTAGCATTCTTTATAATGCTTGAAAAATACCCAAGTCGTATGACTCTTATCCAGCTCACACGGTCCCATTCATTGCATGTATTGGCACAAGGAGGAATATATTGGAAAATAATAAAGTCTTTCTCTTTAAATCTCTTCTTTTTCAACGAGTATTTCTTATTGAGGTCCAGATGACACAGTAGCCACTGTTCGTGGAGGTGTCGTGTCTGGATTTTTTTTGTGTGTGTTGTTTTTTGTAGGGTATGCGTATTGTCATTTACTGAAGGAATGGGCTTAGTGTAATAAGGAGTGAGTTTTGTCAGATTCAGGTATTGGTAAGGCACACGCATGGCCTATATAGGCATATAGGTTTTTGTTTTTTGCGTTTGTATGTCTATATTTGTATTTACAGTATGGATAGATTTATATAATGATATGTATGTATATTTACACATTTACGCGCGTGTATATATATATGTATATATATGTATATGTACATATATATATATATGTGTATATATATATATATATGTATATATATATTTCTCTATCTCTCTATCTATTCATCTTTTCAAAAGATATAAAAGGGGGATTCTTTTCTCTTTGTTCCTCTTTGCTTGATGAGGGACTCAGTCGAGTTTAATTGGTACTGCCTACATATATATATATATATATATATGTGTATATGTATGTGTATATATATATATGTGTGTATATGTATGTGTATATATATATATATATGTGTGTGTGTGTCTGTCTGTCTGTCTGTCTGTGTTATATGTATGTACTCTATGTATGTACATACAAGGATACAGAAAACGATCTTTCCGCCTTAGATGGGGGCAGCTGCAGATAATACCCTTCTGATTTTTAGTAATTATTTATGGGACGTCGTGATTGTGCTTGTTCCAATCCTTCTTCCAGTGTTTTTGATTCTGTTCTCAGCTGACTATAAAGTACACTAGATAATGTTCTTTTCAGCAATGGTCTACATCAGGGTTAGCTTCATACCACCAACTGTAGTAGGTTGTCCAGGGTACCAGCCACCCGTTGAGATACTACCGATTGAGAGTTGTTGGGTCGTTTGACTGGCCAGACAGTGTTACATTGGACCCTTCTTTCTGGTTACTGCTCATTTTACTTTTGCCTACACCTATACCGAATAGTCTAGCCTATTCTTTACATAATCTCCTCTGTCCTCATACACTTGACAACATTGAGATCACCAAACAATCCTTCCTTGCTCAAAGGGTTAACTACTGCAATGTAAATGTTCATGGACTACTTTCCTCATGGTAAGGGTAGAAGAAACTCTTTAGCTATGGTAAACAGCTCTTCTAGGAGAAGAGCACTCTAAAATCAAATCATTGTTCTCTGGTTTGGTATAGTGTCATAACCTCTGTACCATGGTCTTTCACTCTCTTGGGGTAGAGTTCTCTTGCTTGTGGTTACACTTGGGCACATTATTCTATCTTATTTCTTTTCCTCTTGTTTTATTTTTTAAGTTTGTTACAGTTTATATATGAAAGATTTATATTAATGATGTTACTGATCTTAAAATATTTCATTTTAATTGTTAATTACTTGTAGTTTCTTTATTTCCTTTCCTCAGTGGGCTAATTTTCCTGTTGGAGCGACGGGGCTTATATCATCCTGCTTTCCCAACTAGGGTTGTAGCTTAGCAAGTGATAATAATGATAATAATAGTAACTGTCGTTGATGATGTGCTATAGGCTCCCTATCAAAATGAAAGAGAAAGAAAGTAAGTGAGATTCCATGTCTCAATATCAATACGATAAGCAGCATAATTATCCCCGTTCGAATCAAATGGTGGTCATTTTATTTGTTTGGCAAATGCTTGTCAAACTTTTTTTTTTTTTTTTTTTTTTGGCGAGTGACGTGGCAATAACAGTTGGAGAATTGCTCCGTGACAGGAATAAATCTTTGATCGGAAGCGGACGGTGGTTTGTGTGTTTTTTAACGCTCCTCTGAAAACAATAAAACTTCTAACTTTCTTTGGAAAGTAATGGAATCTTTTGCGATTTGAGACCAGCTTCAGAATTTTTCTATTTCAGCGTTGCGTAATTTTAATTTTCCTTAGGGAATATTGGACAGTTGCACTTTTTTTTTATTACTTAGATGTACTTTCGTAAAGATGCACAATGGTAGATTAGGGTGCATTTCCAAGACTCTCTCTCTCTCTCTCTCTCTCTCTCTCTCTCTCTCTCTCTCTCTCTCTCTCTCTCTCTTATTTGTTTTGTTAAAGGACAATTTATTTGATAAATAGTTGTGATTCAATGGTGTGCAAGTAAATGATTCATTGCTTCTCGTTAATCTCTCTCTCTCTCTCTCTCTCTCTCTCTCTCTCTCTCTCTCTCTCTCTCTCTCTCTTAGAACCATTTGTCAAAGGAAATTTTAGTTAATGAATAGATATGATTCAATGGTGTGTGCAAGTGATTCATTCATTTACGTTAATCTCTCTCTCTCTCTCTCTCTCTCTCTCTCATTGCGTGCTGCTAGATTACAAAAGTTATAGAATTATACGCAATGAGTAAAAAAATTCTCTATTTTGGCTTTATTGAGGTTCTTGTTATAAGAACTTAAAGTTTTGAAGGGACCAAAATCGTATTCTTTAAGTGTATTGGTCATTCTTTGTATTCTTTGAGTATGCGAAAGGCAAGAAAACTTCGAAATATGTCGTTATATATTATTTTAGAATCCTGCATAGCTTCTTTTCCGTAGATCCGTTTCCAGGATTATTAGGGTTTCACGGAAAGAAAGGATATGATGTTATTTCGAACGGTTGAAATTTAGTGTTGATTGTTTTCGATCCAGATCTGTATTATAAGTATGTTTTAATGATTAAAAGGATTATAAGGATAGTTTAAACGGATATCCTTTCATACTCTTGTATATCCTCTCTCTTCCAACACACAACCATATTGTCTCTAAGCCAGCATCATAGTTATAATCGTGAAGGTTGTGGTGGCCTGGTGGTAGCGTCCTTGTCTGGTAATTGCCAGACTGGGTTTCGAATTCCGCTCAGTTTCGTTAGCTCCTTTGGTCGCTGCAACCTCACCATCCTAGTGAGCTAAGGATGGGTGGATGGGGGGGGGGGTGTCTATTGGTTTATCTGCTGAGTCATCAGCAGCCATTGCCAGGTCCTCCTTGGTCCTAGCTTATTTGGAGGAGCCGGCTTGGGCTCTGATCATTGTAAGATGGTCAGCCTCTTGGGCATTCCCCTGCTTGATAGGGCAATATCGCTGTCCCTTGCCTCTGCCATTCATGAGCGACCTTTAAAACCTTTAAAAAGAGTAGACGTAATTAAATATTTCCTCTTCGAGTGCCAAGATGAGAAGGGTAACTTTCTTCCGTGCTAGGTTCACTTTATAAGAATTGGTATGCATTTTTTAGATATCTTCAGTGAAGGTGGACTTCTGTTAAAGATGTTTTTTGTTTTTTATTACGTAATGAATGTGTGAAATTATTCATTAATCATGTAGGTATTGCAAGATTATTTATGTGAAATTAAGATCTGACATTATTATTATTATTTGTAATTTTAAACAAAAAAACATATAAACTTATAAAATACTTTGTCTCTCAGACTTCAAATTATATCTAATAATCAGTCAATTAATTATCCACACTTTATACACGTGTGCAGATCAGATTTCGCATTATAGTATATGCGTCGTGCTTGTATGTAAATTTAGCAACCGCATACTTGACTTCGTGTGCTTAAACACTTACGTACAGGCATGAGCAGGTATACAAAAACAATATCGCTTACGTGTGCACTTACAAGCATGCATGTGCACACACGAGCTGCCATGCTTGTATTTGCAAGGGTACGCACGCAGATTACAAGCACATTTACACACGCTCATGTAGTTCAAGTTTTTCCCGCATGGTTTTGTGCATATTCGCGCATATATTCACATACGCGTAAGTTTGCGTAAAAAATACATGTCGTTTTCAAGTCCGGAGACCATTTTTACATTGCGAATCATAAACGCGGTATTGTTAAGGATGGAAAATATCCAGCTTTCTTTTGTCTTTTTATGCAGTTTTCATTTGAAAGTTTGTTGGCAAATGTTTAATATTGCGATAGACAAAACGAGGACCATTATAAAAGTGGAATAAAACTTGCTCCAGCGAAATTTCATAACGCAATGTTTTTTTTTTCTTTTTGTGTAATTTTTGTTTTGGTTTCTCTCTGTGTTTATTGATATTTAAGTTTTTTTTTAATTTCATATTCCCCGATAGTTGCTTTTTTATACGAATTTTCTTTTTGTTTCATACTTTGTTATTGCTTTTTTTTATTTATATTTATTGTTTTGATTTTTTCCTTTTGGCTTTATTTTTTCTTTATTTCTTTTATCTTCCCATGTTTGCATTTCAAGTTTTCTTTAAATTTCATCCTCTATGTTTATTTTGTAATTTCTTCAAATTTTTCCCTTATTTGATGACTTCCTTTTTTATTTTTGTTTTATTTTTCAAATGATATAAATGAATCCTTTATATTATAATTTTTTCCTGCGATTTGGGAAGTTTTTTTTTTTTTTCCTTTTTATGAAAGTTATATTGCTTAGCAAAAGTGGCAGTTTTCGGGTATCCCAGGTTTAGAAAAGGAGACGCAGAATTTTCATTAATTTGTCATGATAGTAACAATAGTAATAGCGAAGATGTTGTACCTGCGGTTTTCATTAATTATGTCATATATTTATTAATTTACTATGGGGTTATTTAATGTAATCATATTTGCTTTACGTATTTACATACTTTTCTATTAGATCAACTTATTTAATTACCTCCGTACTTTTATATGAACTGCATTTGTAAGTAGATGCTAATTGATTTTGCTTTAAAAGAACCATATGCTATTCAAGCTTCTAACGAAATTTGAAAAAGGAGGGATGGAAGAGATTGGTCTCTAACCCCGAGGTATATGAGGGACTTGCCTCTTTAAATAGGAAATACTGTATATGAATCAAGGAAATTATCCTAATATTGATTAAAGTTCTCCGCTTTCCGAAATTAATTTGTTTTTACCCCAATAGGATAATATTATCTAACCCAATGTATATAGCAGACTTGCCCTTTGAAAAATGCCATTCTATAAAAATTATTAGTGTCATGCGAATGGTAAGAATTCCAAAGTTAGTCCGTGAAAAATTTGTTTATAATTCTAGATCTCTTAGATTTAGGGATTTTTTTTGGAAGCTTTTCGGTTTGTTGAATAAGCTTAAAATTGGTGTCTAGGTAAGGAAGCAAGTGACCTAATCCCACTTGCAAATCCAATGCGAACTTTATGACAATCATGATCAAAGTTAGAGAGGTATAGAAAAAAATCTAAATAAATTACAAAAGCAAATGATCAAACTTATAACATGATTCAGAATTTTTAAGTCAGACTTGCTTCGAGATTTTCACCATTTCTTAGCAGACTTTGTCTGTAAATAATTCTGTTATTGTATTTACTGATGATCATAATTTTCAAATTAATGTTATTCCTTTTATAATCGATTTTAGGACTAAAATTTAGTCAGTGATGAGACGGTGTTATTTATTCTGGTAATCGGGTATGTAAAATTCTTCTGATGGTAATGGCTTTTACCTCCGCCAACGAAATTGGAAGGAGGTTATGTTTTACCCCCTGTTTGTGTGTGTGTGTTTTTTTTGTGAACAGCTTACTGGCGACAATTGAATCGTAATGATACTTGCAGGGATTAACTGTTATATAAAAAGCTTGAAATGATTACATTTTGGAAGGTCAAGGTTAAAGGTCAAGGTCACGGTCTAGCAAAAGTTACAGAAATACGCTGCAGCGCCGGAGATCTACGCTCTACGAAGTGCCCCTCTAGTTTTTAATGATTTTAGTCTATCTATTAAAAAAGTTGAAGTTCAGAATCTAAGGAGAACTTTATGTGTTTTGAGAGATCAAGTTTGAGACTACATCAATAACCAACTCCACTTTCCTCAGTTTTTCAACCAGTTTTTTTCAGTTCGATTTTGTCTGGCTTGTTTTTGATTAATGCTTCTGGAGGCGACCGTAGAAAGTTCCGTTGGAGTTTTGGAACAAACTCCTCTGTTTTTATTAATTCGTAGTTTTGAGGTTTCGGTATTAATATTTGCTTTGAGGTTTTCATGTGAAAATCTTTTTTTTCTTTTAGAGTTTTACCCAACTTTTCCTTGATCATTTCGTTTATTTTTGCTTTTATTTTTTTCAATGAAAGTAATTTTGATTTCCTTTATTTCAATGAAATGTGTTTTTTCATTTTGCTTGTCCTGATTTTTCAGATCTGTATCTCACGGTTGCTGGCTTTTTATATGTAAATTGTTTTTTCAAACTTGGCTTGTCTTGTTTATTCCTTCTTCCAAAAGTTTTCGAGTTTAGTTTGTTTTTCTTTTTAAATATAGTTTGCATTTTGCTTATATTTTTTCTTTATGTATTATG
>NC_090759.1:48594277-48596777 GCF_036898095.1 Palaemon carinicauda
AGTTGGTCCTTTCTTTAGGTTTAATTTTTGATTGAATAATTAGGATTTTCTGAAAATCCTTGAGTTTCCTTAGGCTGTCGCTCAAATTTAAGTTTTTAAAACTTTTTAACGTTTTCCGATGGGATTGAAGTAACAATAAGTCATCTTACCTTGCTCAGGGGCGTGAAGGTCTATGATTGTGACGGGAGTTTTCTTCGTTTTTTTTTTTTTTTTTTTTTTTTTTTTTTTTTTTTTTTTTTTTTTTTTTTTTTTTTTTTTTTTTTGCAGGGAAAGTGGGTTTGGAAATTTATAGTTTTCTGTACTTAGATTGTTAAGCGTTTATTGTTTCATTGTTGGGGTGTATCTACAACAATGGAGGAGGGGAGTGCTGTAGGTAAGCCTCACACGGTACACTGTAGGCATTACTTAAGGATCTTTGAAGCGTTCAATCGGCCTATTAAACCTTTTAATTTTGCAACTTGCGTGTTTTCTCCCAATTGTACTTGGGTGGTAAATGGCCCAATGGCCCCTGCGCTAGGCCTATATATATATATATATATATATATATATATATATATATATATATATATATATATGTATGTATGTATATATATGTATATATATACATATATTTATATATATGTATATATGTATATATACATATATATATATGTGTATATATATATATTTATAAATTATATATATATATATATATATATATATATATATATATATATATATATATATATATATATATATACACATATATAATGTGTGTGTGTGTGCGTGCATGTGTGCGAGAAGACTAGCTTTGCATGTAGCTGAAGTTATTGCCAGGCAAAAATTGTTGCATTCAATCTCTAAAAGCACGTATTCTTCGCTGGCTTATCTTTTAATGACGCTGCTGTTTTATTATATAATTTTAATAGTTCTTTAATGATTGGAAGTACCTATCCTATTTTTCATTTCGAATATTTTTTACCAAATACATTTTTGAAAAGATTGAAGAGTAAATTCAATTGTCATATATATTTTACTCTTAATTTGGACGTCGGTGTTGTTTTTTGTATTTTCTGTGAGTAAAGCAGTTGAAAATCCAATCGATTTTCCCTTACGAAAATATAATGGGTTTTGATGTTATTTTTTATAGATTTTCACTCAATATTCAGTGCTGGATTAGAAGCTATTGATTGGTAATAGATTTTATATTTTGTTAAAGTGAAGCTAAGAAGAAAAATTCATGCCGTATTTGGAGAAAACTTTCTAATGGATTTTTTCTGTAAAAAGTAGAGGAGCTAAAGTGAGATAACTGTTCCGAAGTTTCTCTGTTGCTCACCAGATTGACCGTGACAGGTCATTGCGCATTTCCTGTACTTTTAGGGCGCTCTCTCTCTCTCTCTCTCTCTCTCTCTCTCTCTCTCTCTCTCTCTCTCTCTCTCTCTCTCTTAGAGGTTACAGCCTTTTGTAAATTTAAAAACTTTGGAGGACCTTAATTAAAAGTTACTGGGTTACTTGAGTAATAGGTTTACTGATCCATATCATTACATTTCAAATTCATGATCGCTGTATCCAGTACATGTTCTGCATAACCAAATGTAATTGAATTTAAATTAAGTGGAATTACTGTATAACTTACTACCGGTATGTGAAATAGTGGAATTATATCAGAAAGGAAGCTTTTTGTCAACCTTTTTTTGTACCTTAGTCTGCGGTGTCCGTTATAAATGGAATCTTGTTATTATTAGCTTTGCAATTTGAAACGTAATAACTAGATTGAAATATTCTTGCGTGTATGTTTGAATTAATTCATAAATCGACTGTATTTTATAGGCCATAATTTCCTGTGCTTAGCGTATATTTTTGCGTAGTTTTATAATCTTTAGATAATATAGATTTGTTTTTGGGTACGTATTAACCAACATGTTGGGGAATCGAAACCCATTAACTTTCCATAATTGGCTAGACGTCGACTGTTTTTAACTTTAAAGGTTTAAAAGCCATTCATGAATGGCAGAGGTAAGGGACAGTGAAAAATGCTCTAGCAGGACAAAGGCCCAGAGAATGACCATATATATTGTATATACTGTATATACATACATACATACATACATACATACATACATATATATATATATATATATATATATATATATATATATATATATATATATATATATATATATATATATATATATGTAATGAGCCCCCTCACCACATTATCTAAGACCATAGAAGCCCAGGCAATGGCTGCTGAAGTTTCAGCAGGTAGACCTATAGGCTCCCCCAAACCCCCATCCCTTTCTCACAAGAATGGTGAGGCTCTAGACACTACAAAAAACTATCGAGCTTGAACGGGACTCGAACCCCAGTCCGACAGATCACCAAGCAGCGACGTTTTCAATAGGCCACTGAAAACTATTCTATTCTCTATTTCATTAAACCAGGGCACCTGCGCATTCCTCCCCTTTTACTGGAAGAATGACTTTTGATTGTGTTTTTGTAAAATTACTTTTGATTATGT
>NC_090759.1:48601777-48604277 GCF_036898095.1 Palaemon carinicauda
ACTACTACTACTACTACTACTACTACTACTACTACTACTGATAATGATAATAATAATAATAATAATAATAATAATGGTGTTTTTTGCAATTTTTATTCTATTAAATAGTGCATATTGCATATTTGAGAAAATATTCATAGTGTGTTTAAACCATTTAAAAAAAAAAGATACAGTACTCTCTCTCTCTCTCTCTCTCTCTCTCTCTCTCTCTCTCTCTCTCTCTCTCTCTCTCTCTCTCTTTGCGTGAGAGAGAGGTAACGGATACAAACTGGAATTGAAAAGATACAACACCACTCATTGTGGTAATTTCTTTACATAAAAAATAGCAAATACGTGGAACAGACTTCCAGTTGATATAGTAAACAGTAACACGGTAAAAGAGTTCAAGAATAAGTTAGACAGGATCATAAAAACTCTATAATTGCTTAAAGTGAATCGCTCTACCCAAGAGCAAATGGAGTCTCCGCGGATGGATGAATATCTCTCTCTCTCTCTCTCTCTCTCTCTCTCTCTCTCTCTCTCTCTCTCTCTCTCTCTCTCTCTCTCTCTCCCTTAATAGAATGCTAATCAACATTGGTATGGATTTGTAGTTTTTTATTTTTTTATAAAATGGTAATATTGATATTAATGTTGATAAAAAGGAAATCGGGGCAATATAGAAGATTAGAAAAAAAAAAAAAAAAAAGTTGAATTAAAAAGTGAAAGTAGAGAGTGTGACGGTAAGTTAGGCCATGGAAATAGACAGCAGAGTAGTAAATATAGGTAGAAAGTGAAATTTGGAATATGAAATTGAATTTTAGGTTTGGTATGTTGCGTTTTTTATTCCTATACGCGTTTTCTCTTCGGTCCTCCCCACCCCCGTCACACCTGTATCTCTTTTATTTTTCTTTCCCCATTTTCTACTGTTTCACCTGTTTCCTTTTCTTTCTTGTGTTCTTGGTTTCGTCTCTTGTTCTCCATTTTGTTTCCTCTATTAGGTCCTGTTTCCTGTATCCTTTGTACTTAGGTAACCTTTCTTTTCTTCAATCTAATATCTTTTGGTTATGATGCTAAGTTTCCTTCCCATTCAACTCTCTCTCTCTCTCTCTCTCTCTCTCTCTCTCTCTCTCTCTCTCTCTCTCTCTCTCTCTCTCTCTCTCTTTTGTTAGATTCTCTTTTATTTGCTACCCCCCTCTCTCTCTCTCTCTCTCTCTCTCTCTCTCTCTCTCTCTCTCTCTCTCTCTCTCTCTCTCTCTTGTTAGATTCCCTTTTATTTACTACCTTCTGTCTTTTTTATTTTTCAGCTTCAACTTATTTTTTAATCCCCATTTTTTATTTCGTTTCTTCCTTCTTTTTCAGTTTTGCCCATTTTACTCGTAATATTTAATCAACTTTCTGTCGTTCTTTACCTTTTATTCTCTGCTAATTTCCTTTTTCGTTTATCATCTAACTCTTTTTATCTTTCTCTCGTCCCTTTTCTTATTTCCCTTTTGCGACCCATCACAAAGGACTGCTAAATATTTAGATAGATATGCACACAAACGCAAACTCACCCCCTTCTCCCCAGGGTATGACTACTTCCCCTTCCTTCTACCTGATGGATGGAGAGAGCTGAGCGTGATCGGATATATATATATATATATATATATATATATATGTATATATATATATATATATATATATATATATATATATATATGTATATATATATGTATATATATATATATATATAAATATATATATATATATATATATATATATATATATATATATATATGTGTGTGTATATATATGTATATATATCCAGACACTTTCATTTTATTATATAGGAGAGATTATTGTTATTCTTCTACCTAATTTACTTTGATTTTCCTTCGTTATTAATTCCCCTACTTTATTGTGGATTTAAAAAAATTCCATGTCCCTATCCCCTTTCTTCTTTCTATTTGCTGATTCTTCTACATTCGTGTTTTTTAGGTAAATTCCTCTAAAAGTGTTATCACTTTTCTAATCGCTTCTCATGCCCACCCTCCTTCATTTCCCTTTACTCCTTACCCAATTCCTCCTCCTCTTCATGTTCTTCTTTCTCCTCCTCCGCTGCTGACGTTTAATCGGAGGTATCCCATCTGTTCCTGACGCCAGATTGGAGAGTTTTATCGTCAGGCCAAATCGCTGCGTTTGAAGGCCGGTCATGCGTACGCATGCGCCCTAATAGCCTGTCAAACGCACGTGTTGTTCTTAATTGGAGATTTTTGATAGATTATATTTGTATATATATATTTTTTTTCCAGGTATGGACGTCCAAAATAAAAATATTACGTTGCGTCTATTACGCCTCAAAAGGTCCTTTTACGTATTCGGTTTGTTAGAATTTCTTTTATAGAATTTTGAAAGCATTTTTCAAATATGTAAAATGAAATATTTATTGAGAATCCAGAGGCTTTAATTTGGTTGCCAAGTTTTTTTTTTTTTTATATCCTAGTTTGCTTTCATTTAAAAGTAAAGTTTTCGTAAATGCCTG
>NC_090759.1:48609277-48611777 GCF_036898095.1 Palaemon carinicauda
TCTACCGATGACATCTTTCCAGATAAGACAAAAATTGCCTTTACGTTTGTCCATATAATATTTGGTGTATACACATGCTCCAAATCACTTCTTTTACATGATTCTTCGCCAGGACCGCATTGGTTGAACGATAGAATAAAATTTACTCCAACAATATAAAGGCTTTGGCCATGAAAATTGGAAATGCAAAAACTATTTGGAAACCCCGAAATGGTCAATCAAGGATTGATAGATTAAATTCTATAAGATTTCTCGTAACGAGATAACGCCTGTTTTTTCAGTCATTATCGCTTGTGCAACTCAGGCTAAACTGTGGCGCCTTCTCACTCTCTGAGGACGTGTACACTTGTAAGCTTCTCCGATCTCGGATTCGATATCCTTTTCATCACTCCTGTTACAAGAGTGGAATTGCAGTCTTCGTGGAAGAGCTGTTAAGCTTGTGAGGTAGGTCGCGTGAAATTTCCGATTCGAAACACGTGTCAACACAAAATATTAGAGTATAATACGTTAATGCCGTTTTCGTCTTCTCCGGTTATCTAAGATTCCCAGACGTTGCTAAGACCTGAAAGCATATGTGTGTGTATATATATATATATATATATATATATATATATATATATATATATATATACATATATATATGTATATATGTATATATATACATATATATATATATATATATATATATATATATATTAATTATTTGTTTGATATAATTGAAATTTGCCGGTTGAAATGCCACAGCTTTGCGTACAGAATTTGGGTTAACAATTGTTAGAAAACAGCTTCTTGTAAAAGAAGCAGGAGAAGGGGAAGATGTTTGATGGACGAACTAAGAAAATATACGGGTTTAATCTGGCATAGAGAGAGAGACCATAAACAGATGCGAGTAGAAGAACATGTATGAGTCCAGTTCTGTTGTGTATATATATATATATATATATATATATATATATATATAATGATAAATTTTGCACATTTAAACGTGTTTTTAATATATCAAATAAGCCATATATATTAATATAGGTATCCTGGACCAGGCTTCGAAACCCGGCCGGTCTGATACTCTAGTCTTTTGAGTGATTTCGCTTGGGGCTCTGATCCCAAGGTCGTTAAGAGAATCCAGACTTTAATGTATTAATATATATAGCTTATTTGAAATATATATATATATATATATATATAATATATTTATATATATGTATATATATATGTATATTTATATCTATATCTGTATATATATATATATATATATATATATATATATATATATATATATATATATATATATATATATATATATATAGACACATACATATATATACACATTGATTTGTTTAGGAGAATAACTGATCAAATGATGAAATTTATCGTGGCACAGAAAAGGAAAAAGCGGAGAATGCATGGTGCAAGAGATGCACTTCTCTTGGTAGAGAGTGCAGTATAAATGCGTCGTGGCTTGGCTGGGGCTTACCTGAGTGGGTCCACGCAAGGTTTGCTCTCAACATCTTGGGTAGGGGTATATCTGGGGGTATACCGGCCAAGTACCGGCCTGTCTTTCCAGCTATGCCGAGGTGTGGGAGGTGGAAGTGTGTGTGTGTGTGTGTGTGTGTGAGAGAGTAGGTGGGTGGATGGTGTGCCTCAAGGGGAAGCTGGCTGCGGTAGTGATGAGCTTTCACCGAGAGATGATTCCTTCCTATTTGTGTTTCCTATTGTTTTCATGAAGTCGGTCATTCAACGGCGATTCCTTCCTAATCTCCTTGCGAAACATAATAGCTTTCAGTTTATCTGCGCATGCATGTGAAAGTTGTTTCTTACCAATAGTACTTGTGTACGAAAAGTATTCGTGAGAATCCCGCTGCGCACAGAGCCTCATGCAGCTTGAAACATAAGCGCACTTCGTACGTGTCATGAATGAGGCCACTGCGTTCAAGCGCCGACTTTTGAAAGTGTATGATTTGTAATGGAATAGAAGCTGATTTTAACCAGTTGCTACCAGAATCCAACCACAGTGCGTGCATCATCTTGCCGGATGCTGGTAGAGCATGTACCATCTATTTTTTTTTTTCTACTTCTAGCATGGGTCCAAGAAGGTAAGAATAACTCAACAGGAATGATTTTTTTTTATAAATATCATACTAATTTGTTAACATTATTTATTCGAGTTACTTAAGGAAGGGCTCTTTGACAAAACATTAATCTCTCTCTCTCTCTCTCTCTCTCTCTCTCTCTCTCTCTCTCTCTCTCTCTCTCTCTCACAAAGCAGATAGATTCATTTTCGATTTTGAAATCTTAGATGTAGTCATGTACGAATTATTATTATTATTATTATTATTATTATTATTATTATTATTATTATTATTATTATTATTATTATTATATGGAATGGAGTGTGGATATCAAATGCGATGAAAGTATAGAGAATGAATCTGTCGACATGAATTTTTTTTTTCTTTTTATGTCTGGTGTAGAAAGCTTTGAAGGATGAACATTTTAATAT
>NC_090759.1:48618122-48628122 GCF_036898095.1 Palaemon carinicauda
CAACCTGTTTTTTTTTTTCTTTTTCATATATTAAATTTTCGTTATATTTGATATACTTTATTCATCAATTCAGTTATACAGCCTGCAACCTCTCGTTGTTTGTAACTGGTGCTATCTCCTTAGGGGGACGAAGTCCGCTTAATATGCAGACGAAGACTCGCATAATTTTACCACTATGTTTAGAGATCACAAGTCTCGTTTTTTTTGTTTACGGTTGGGGACTGAGGTGGGAGTCTGTATGATTAATTGCATCGGCATTGCGAATGTGATATGGGGACTTCAACGATTTGATGTCCTTTAATATTTTTCAAGTATGTGTATTCATACAAACAATTATATGTATATATATATATATATATATATATGTATATATATATCTTTATATATACATATATACATATACATATACATATATATACATATATATACATATATACATATATTCACACATTTTTAAATTCATGTCAGTGGAAATGGACTGTGTTCTAGCGTATTGAGAGAGAGAGAGAGAGAGAGAGAGAGAGAGAGAGAGCATGTAACTTTATTCCATCTTGATATGACCTTGGCGGACACTGATTCCTGCTCGTACCGTCATCTCCTCGCTCAAGATTAATATCTCTTAGCTTGTACTTGTATGAACGGGATGTAATAAATGTTAAAATTGATATTGATGTTTTTTTTTTTTTTTTTTTTATTAAGAAAGTAACTTATAAGAACGCATCTGAACACACGAAGCATTAATCTGGTTCAAAATATAAGGCAAGAAACGTTATGTAAACAACATTATTTAATCTCATGTATCGCCTTACCTGTCCTACCTGGGATTTAGACAACCACGCCTCTTAGTAGGATAGTTAATAGCAAGACCTACAGAAATAGTCTATCTTTAGACCTGGGGTAATAGTGATCTTTGAATAGCATGGGACGTATGTCGGAGATTCTTCTCCCTCTCTCACGCTCTTTGTTATTTATATATAAAATATAAATGTTTGTTATATATTTCATATGGTAAATGACGTATAAGTTGTTATATCGTATGTATTCTTGATATATGTGTATGTATATACATATTATATATTTATATATGCATTTATATATGCATACATATATGTATATATATACATATATACATACATATATATATATATATACACATTATATATATATATATATATATACACGTATAATTTAAATGTGTATATATATATATATACATACATTTTTGTCTACACATTTATGTATGTATGTATGTATATATGTATGTGTGCATGTATTCATAATTATCTATTATATACAGTACATTAAACTGATTTTAGATTGTCAGGTTTGTTTCGACTCCGAGGCATAGGTTCGAATCGAGGCTCAGTGCGCAGTCAGAAGCACCTACTATTACAAGAATTTCCCCTAAGGATGAGTGAATTCAATATCAAAACTATTTGTGGCTCAACTCCTGAACTATATATATATATATATATATATTACATCATATCAGATTGGATTTTTAATATATTATTATCCAGCTACAGATACATGTCAGTTTAATGGTAACATTTCGACACATTTAATAATATTATTGAAGCAAGTTGACTTTTAGCTTTACCTTTTGAATTTTCAAGAAGTCATATAAAGGTTCGCTTGTTGGATGATAATAATGATGGCGGTGTCCTTTTTAAGATCTTCTTCCTCCTAAGTTATGTTTTCCTAGATGCCTTGCGAGATACAGCACAATAGTGCATAGTACTTTGCACTACGTTTTAATGGCAATTATGTCAAAAAAAAAAATATTTTATCTATTAAAAAAACATTATGTGGTCTTTAGGGGATGTTTTAATATATATCAAGTTCTATGTAAATATAAACCACAATTGGATTTAATTTCGAATTTTACCCTTGGGAATGTATGTCCACTGGAATTCATTTATGATAACAGGTTCTGGCTGGGCAGAGATTCGAACCTATGCCTCTTAGCCGAAACCATGCCTGCGAGGACTCTACCAATCCAGCTATCAAGAGGGATATCTCTCTTGATAGCTCGATTGGTAGAGTCCTAGCAGGCATGGTTTCGGCCAGGGTTAAAAGAATTATTTTAACCCTGGTTTCGGGTAGGAGGCATACAGGTAGGTTCTAATCTCTTCCCAGCCAAAAGCTGTTATCATAAATGAATTCCAGTGGAATTGAAATGCCATTTTGGTTGATATTTACATTGATTAAAATCCCGAGTGTTAGTGATACATATTCATTAAGTTCTATTTCTAGAGTAACTAGGAATGAGCGATCCCATTTATATTGTTGCATTTGAACGTTTGGCACTATTTTATTTTTTGGTAAAGGAAGTGACCCGTTTTTACATCGGTATTTTCAATATCAGTGACTTTTAAGAGTTTTTTTTTTCTCTCTCTAGGTTATGGTTTAATTTTGCTGTTTTTGAAGGAAGTAACCTTTATATATTTCTGACTTTTTAACACTGTAACCTTTAAGTTTTTTTACCATTACCAGTCCATTTCTTATAGCAGTAACCCATTCTATTTTTTGTTTAAGCATCAGGTTCCTTTTTATTATTTTATTTTTTAAGATTAATTAAACATTTAATTTTGCTAGTTTAAAGTAGGGAACCTTTTTCTACATTATCGTGATTCTCTCATCTCGCTTTCCATTTTTCCTTTGGTCGGTTATGTAGATCCAAGTGATACTAATATGTTCGCTTTATCAAAAGTGACCAATAGCTCTGTTTGAAGTGCCGATGGATAATTACTGGTGTTTTTCAAGGTCTTCTAATTTGAGCTTTACAACTGTGACTTGGTACCTTCCTGCTATGAATAAAGGTCTTTGTTAGTGTGTGAATAAATGGATTCCTGTTCATGAATGTATTTTTGTTTTGTTTTAGTAAAGGCCTTTCTGTTTGTATATACAGACTTTTATTTGTGAAAAAAATCTCCAGGCGTATGGATATAGGCATTTTTTTTGTAAAGACTCTTCTAAATATAAATGCACAAATTATTTTTGTTGTGAACAAAATTCTTCCAGTTTCTGACAATAAACTGTTTGATAATATAGAAATTCCTTAATATTTAGAGCCACATTAAGTACCAGGTTCATTGCTAATCCTCGTAAAAGTATTTGAATGTAAGGGTCGACAGGTCGGGTTTCCTTATGTACCTGTATCACAGCCACAATGTAAACTGAAAACAAAAATGAAATGAAAGGAATAAAACTTGAACCTTGAATGTTCAGTTTTTAGTGTCTGGGAAAAGACTAGAAGCTGGAAGCTAATTCCAAAACCTGACAGCAGGGAAAGACACTGTGTAAGCCCCAGGATTACGGATTTACATAAATTACAATTTGGGAAATGGTGATCTGACAGACGGTATTAGTACGCCGGTGTGGAAGGGGACGCTCTCCTTATAGTTCAATTGACCGATTACGTCACTGGATGTCTTAAACGGAAAATCTTCCGTCCAGTCCTGTCCATGTTACAGACAGGACGGCAGCCAATGAGATACGTCCATTAATTGAGGCTGCTGGATTGGGGGAAATTAATAGGTATCTTGTCACATGGCTTCTGGTATCACTGTCATTTGGCTTTCGGTTGTGGAGGAAAGATTTCACTTGTATAATCAAAGAGACTTGTTTGAATCTGTATTACCTTCATTTGAACATAAGATATTGTATGTCGTATAATTACTATGTCTGCCTTCACAATGAGGTTCAAAAGTATGCTTCTATAAAATATGTTAGCTTGAGAGAGAGAGAGAGAGAGAGAGAGAGAGAGAGAGAGAGAGATTAGATTTGAGATTTTTAGAAAAAGAAATTGAATACAGATTAAACAAGGGCAGAGCGGAACTTACTCTTTACTAATTACGTGAGCCACTGTCTGTCATTCATTTTTTCCGTGCATCCTTAAATAGCTTTGATTTTACGACGCACCCATCATTAGTTGTAATGAGGCCAGGGTTAGGGGATTTAATGAGATTGCAGGTTATGGACGTGATAGTATCTTCTTTAATGCTATCAGGGTCAGTGGACGATAACAAAGTTAATGTGGGGTTATAATGACTTCTTTGTAAGTGGATATAATGAATGCAACGTTAGTTGGTTTACAGGCTGTATGGTAATTATATTCATTGTGTTGGAATTGTACTTAATTTGACGATGGACATTGACTCTAATGGAAACATAATTCGTTATCATGACGGAGGTTAATGAATATAGGTACGTTAGAATTATTGTACATAATGGTATATATATATATAATATATACTATATATATATATATATATATATATATGAACATATTATCACAAGCACACGTGATTTTAATTAATGTAAATATCACCCACGAAATGCAATCTCTCTTGATAGCTGAGTCGGTAGAGTCCCTACCAGCATAGTTTCAAGCCGTACAGGTGGTGGTTCGAATCACCACCCGGCCAGAAGCTGTTACCATAAAATGAATTCCAAGTGGATATGTATTCCCGAGATAGAATTCGGTTATTAAATGCATTTCGTGGGTGATATTTACACACACACACACACACACATATATATATATATGTGTATATATATATATGTATATATATGAATATATATATATACCTTATATATATATATATATATATATATTCATTATGCACATTTACATATATGAATGCTGATTGAAATAAATGCACTACTTGTGGAGATTATTTAAAATGTAACTTTTTGTCATTGTGAGATAAATTGACCATCCTTGAGAGATTATGTATATTAATAGTGTACCCCGTGCCGTCAAAAATAACGTCTAGATAATTAGATAGGCACATACACGCACACTCATACACAGATTCAAACCTTCCCAACCCCTCCCCCAATTTTTAACTACAACCCCTCACATTAGGGTATGACTACTCTCTCTCCCCCCTACCCAAGGGACCCTGAGAGAAAGGGAAGTAGTTATACGTCTTGCTGCTCAGAGTGACGGAAATAAATAAATAAATTAATAAATATATATATATAAATATATATATATATATATATATGTATACATAACATATATACAGTATACAGTATATATATATATATATATACATAAATATACAGTATACAGTATACTGTATAATATATATATATATATATCCAGACACTTGCGCTCTATTATATAGGGAAGATGTAAAACTTTTAATTTTCTTGTTACTTCCGTGTTTGTGTATCACGTGACCATCCTCTCTGCCATCCAGTTTCTTGAAACGTTTATCAGAGTTTTATTTAGTGGATTAGAATTAATCTATTTATAATAATGCCTTCAGCTGAGGTTTTAGGGTTCTGGTAGCCTCTTGAAAACATCCCTGCCTGGCGATATACCGGATTAGGGTTCGAGCACCGTTTTAGCTTGTTAGTTAATTGTAATGTCTGCTACCTCATCATCATTGTGTGCCCAAGAGCCTATAAGTCTGCCTGCTGAGTCAGCAGCAGCCATTGTCTGGCCTTCCCCATGTCCTAGCTTGGGTGGAGAGGAGCCTTTAGGTGCTGATTATATGTAGATACGATCAGTCTCCAGGACATTGTCATTGACCCTTCCCTGCGCCATTCATGAATGACCTTTTAAACCTTTAAAGGAGATTAAAAGAGTGAGAGTAGGAATTAATTTTAACTTTTGATATAAAGAACAAAGAAGACAAAGGAAGGAAAAAAAAAAACCAAAGACAGTCTAAGTTAGCATGTTCTGTGATTCCATTGTATTTTGCATGCAATGTGATTTCATTTGTTTTCAGCAATTTGGACTCTGAACTCACAAGAAACTATTATAATATTCCTATCCGGCATCGTTATGAAAGTTACGACTTGATCAGCGACCCCATATTAAGTAACTTGCTTCGAAGTTCCTTAATTATGCGTACTTGCAACGTGTCATTAACGTTGACCAGATATCATGTGACGCAAAACATATCTTCTGCATTGAAAATCTGAATTTACAGTCATTAGGAGAAATTTATTATGCTTGTCACGTAATACGTATTACGTATTGTAATTATTGCAGAGTTTTACAACAATTTAGCAATGGACATAACTGAATTTTAACAGCGTTAATGGGAATAATATGGAAATATATATTTATTACACACACACACACACACACACATATATATATATATATATGTGTGTGTATATATATGTATATGTATATATATATATATATATATGTATATATATATGTATATGTATAATATATGTATGTATGTATATACATATATGTATATATATTATATATTTGTGTGTATGTATATATATGTAATTATATATATGTATTCATACATACATACATTCATATGTACATACATACATTCATATGTACATACATACTTGCTTCAGCATATCCACTTTACACAGTAGACATTCCCCTTTAGTACCTTTTTATGATTTGTTTTTTGGAAAATCTTAAAATTTCGAACAATACCTCATTCATCAAATGCTAATTGAATCGGGAATATTTTGTGCATCACATACAAATCATCTTCGTAAGAATGGAAAGCTAACAAACAAACACAAAAGAATAAGGAAAGTAAAATAGTCTCGTTCACTGACCTTTGAACCCCATTCAAGCCTACTAATTCCAAAGTAAAAGTTCTATTGTGTGCTTTCGGTGTAATTAGTTAAGGCCGGTTTGTGCCAGTATGGTTCTCTTGTATCATAAATAGAGATGTGAATCGTTTGCAAGTTGAATATGGTTAAATTGATCTCTCTCTCTCTCTCTCTCTCTCTCTCTCTCTCTCTCTCTCTCTCCCCAGTGATTTCATAATGAGATAGTACCCACGAATGGGTATACATTATATAAAGGAGATGTGAATAGTTTGTAGGTTTAATAAAATTTTCTCTCTTTCTCTCGAGACTCTGAACTTCACGACGAAATGATACCACGATTGGGTATAAATAAAGATGCGAATAGCTCTCTCTCTCTCTCTCTCTCTCTCTCTCTCTCTCCCCCTGTGATTTCATGATGTAATGGCACCACGATTGGGTATACATTATATAAAAATGTGAATAGTTTGTAAGTTGAATAAAATTAGGTGAGTCGTCTCTCTCTCTCTCTCTCTCTCTCTCTCTCTCTCTCTCTCTCTCCTTTGATTTCATAATGAAATGGTATCACGATTAGGTATACAGTATATAAAGGGAATGGGAATAATTTGCAAGTTGAATAAAATTCGGTGAATCATCTCTCTCTCTCTCTCTCTCTCTCTCTCCCTGGTGATTTCATGATGAAATAGTACCCCGATTTGGTGTACAGTATATAAAGGAGATGTGAATAGTTTGTAAGTTGAATAAAATTAGGTGAACCATTCTCTCTCTCTCTCTCTCTCTCTCTCTCTCTCTCTGCGCAGAACTTCGTGACGAAATGGTACCATGATTGGGTGATAACATAGGGAACTGTATTTGATCCTCGTACCGTAAAAATTGAATTACACGGTAGGGATATATCTTTAAAAATCCAGTTTACCTCCGGTCTTCCTGGGTAGAGAATTGTCCATATGCCACATTGTTAAACCATGGTATTAACTTGTTAGTGATTGTAACGGCCTTTGTGGACGGAGTTGGGGTAATCGCAAACTTGCTGTCCGCAAGTTTACCATCAAATAAATTACAGTTGGAGGGCTTCGGTGAGGTAAATATTCCTCACTAGTCATAAGATAATCTCTCTCTCTCTCTCTCTCTCTCTCTCTCAGTAAGGGATTACTTGGGGGGAAAAATTGACGTGTTTTTATATTTAAATTTTTAAATTTATTAATTTAGATTTGTCCTTGTATATAATTATGAAGTGTAAGTGCATACGTCATTGTGTATACATAATTGGGCTCATGCATATGTATGTTCACATGAGTAAAAGGTGAATATAGATTTAGTTCAGTACTTCCTATTTCATACGTAGAAGTCTTACGAACACACACACTTAAGTATATATATATATATATATATATATGTATATATATATGTATATATATAATATACACACACATATATATATAATATATATACATATATATATATATATATATATATATTACGTGTGTGTGTGTGTGTGGGAAGTGGGGTGTAGAGTGTATGAAAACTTTCCTACGATACACACAAACACTAAATATGTTTATGCTTTACGTGGCTATGTTATATTGCAAGGTTTAATTGCTTATTATGCTCCATTTCTCACCGCTTATGTGAATGCAGGCTGCCAGTTTCCTACTTCGTCAAGCAGGTAAAAGTAATAATAATATTCACCTTGAAGTCTTCCGCTGGAAAACCATTTCCTCATCATCATGAAACTGTCTACCGTTTAAGAAAGAATTTTAAACATCGTCCATCATTTTTAGAAGTTGTTAACAAGTGCAACGTATTACTCCCCTTGAGCGGAGAGTGAAATCGGAAAGTCTCTATTACCTTGTACTGTCTGTCTGTTTAGACGTTATTTTGAAAGCTTATTAAAGAATTAATTGCTGTTTTTGTACGCTACTGAAGTTTCTAAGCGTTAAAAGACTTTACTGTGTATTAGGATGAATACGTATGTGAAGAAAATTTATATATTTAGGAAAAGTTATTTATGAATTTAATTTGATTTTTTATGGTAAATATTTATGGACCAAGGAGGAATCGACTAAATTTTGCGAGGAATCTAGATGTGAATATATTGTTCCTTATTTTTATAAAAAAAAAAATAATTATTTATGGATGTACAAGACATTTTTTTAAATGATTATGTTGGAGACTGACTTTCTGTAAAAAATATATGCATTTTATAAAGAAACAGCGTAGAGAATTTATAATTCTTTAGAACATATTTTTTATTAGACGCTACAGCAAGTTCGTGGATTAACAGATAAATCTTGGAGTTTTATTTTAAGCTGTTCACGCTTAGTAGTTTAGTAGTAACAAAATCATGCAAGGAAGTTTTATCATTATATCCAGTGGGGGTGATCGTAGATTTTTTCATTATAATAGTCATTGAGAGTTGACTTCTAACTCTCATTAGTGTTATGATATTTAATTCTTCTTTGTCCTCTAAAACCGAATTTATTTTCAACGATTTTCATCCAGTTATGAAAAAGGAGCTTATAATGTAATAACTTTCTCTATTAAGTTCTTTATTTATTACTATTTCTGTTTACTCTTTGAAGGCAATGAATTATGAAATTATTCTACCCGAGTGGGATTCGAGTCGATCCGAATTGCAGTACAAAATTTAGTTATTAGATTATATCACTACATATCATTTTAATATTCAGTGAAAAAGAATAGTGGAATGTATTTAGAATTTAATAAAATTCGGTAATTAATTTTTTTTGGCTATATATGATTTGAAATTAAATAAGATTTCATACTTGAGAAAATAATGCGCGTATGTCTTTAAAGTAATTTTCTATACCTCGACCTACAATGGTTTCAAAATGAAACCATTTAAAAACTGATTTTGTACTTAAAACTATCACCGTATAATGTTTTTTAGACTAATTTTCTATACCTCGACCTACAATGATTTTAAAATGAAACCATTTAAAAACTGATTTTGTACTTAAAAACTATCACCGTATAATGTTTTTTAGACTAATTTTCTATACCTCGACCTACAATGATTTTAAAATGAAACCATTTAAAAACTGATTTTGTACTTAAAACTATCACCGTATAATGTTTTTTAGACTAATTTTCTATACCTCGACCTACAATGATTTTAAAATGAAACCATTTAAAAACTGATTTTGTACTTAAAAACTATCACCGTATAATGTTTTTTAGACTAATTTTCTATACCTCGACCTACAATGATTTTAAAATGAAACCATTTAAAAACTGATTTTGTACTTAAAACTATCACCGTATAATGTTTTTAGACTAATTTTCTATACCTCGACCTACAATGATTTTAAAATGAAACCATTTAAAAACTGATTTTGTACTTAAAACTATCACCGTATAATGTTTTTAGACTAATTTTCTATACCTCGACCTACAAATGATTTTAAAATGAAACCATTTAAAAACT